>NC_081412.1:685326582-685626582 GCF_030272615.1 Cryptomeria japonica
TTTTATTTACCCATTGGGGTACTAGGGTCCATATGTTGTTCTTCTCAATTTGATCTAGTTCCTCATCCATAGCTTTAACCCAATGATCATCACCAAATGCTTCCTTAGTAGTTCTTGGTTCAATAGTGGAGATCATGCAGGAATTTTCTCTGACTCTTCTTCTGGTTAGTACTCCAGCATCCTTATCCCCAATAATATATTCAGGATTGTGATTCGGTCTCACATATCTTGGAATAACATGATCATTATCTTCAGGTTCAACTTATTCATTATCATCATCTTCTTCTGAATTTATTTATTCTAGTTTAATTGGTACATTAGTATTTGCTTTGCCAGTTTCAAATTTCACAGTTTTTGGTTCCAAAAACAAAATGCAAGGATCTTCATCCTTTTTCTCCAAACTTGTTTCCTCTGAGACTTTAGGATATTCATCCACTCGAACAACAACACTAACATTAATTCTCTGTGTACAATTGTTAAAACACTTATAGGCCTTAGTATTGGTAGAATAGCCAAGAAATATACCTTCATCATTTTTAGCCTCAAATTTTCTAATATAATCACCTCTCTTAATAAAACATTTGCTTCCAAATATCTTGAAATAACTAACATCAGGTGATCTTCCATACCAATATTAATAAAGAGTCTTGTCCTTACCTCTTTTTACCATAATCTGGTTCATAGTGTAGACAGTTGTGCGGACAAACTCTCTCTAGAAAGTTTTCGCTACACCTCCTTGTATCAACATCATCCTAGCAGCTTAAAAAACTGACCGGTTGTTTCTCTCTGTGATACCAATATGTTGTGGTGTCCTCAGTGCAGGAACTTGTCATTTGATATTATTTTCTTCACAATATCTAGTGAATTCCTCAAAAGTAAATTCACCACCTTGGTCTGTCCTCAAACACTTTATCTTCTTACTGCTCTACTTCTCAGCTAAGGCTCTGAATGCCTTGAACTTTCCAAAAGATTCAGTCTTATCCTTCAAGAATGTGACCCACATCATCCTTGAGCAATCATCAGTGAAGATCATAAAATATCTATCACCTTGAATACTTTTTGTCCTTATTGGTCCACAAAGATCTGTATAAACCAAATCTAACAAATGTTCCACTGAAAACGATTTGCTCTTGAAAGTTGAGGATGTCATCTTTCCCAACTGACATTCCTTACATAGAGCATTAACTGGTTTGTCCAACTGAGGCAAACCTCTCACTATCTTGGACTTACTCACTTTAACAATGTTATCAAAGTTTATATGACAAAATCTCCTATGCCAAAGCCAACTATCATCTATCTTTGCAATTAAACAATTGCTGACTTTAGGATTAAGGTGAAACAGGTTAACTTTAGTTTGCTTCCCAGTTGCAATCAGTTCACCTTTTCTGCCATAGATTTTGCACATACCATTCTTAAACTCCAATGGGTAGCCTTTGTCATTGAGTTGTGCCACACTCAATAGACTGTTCTTTAAACCTTCAACCTAGTAAACATCATCTGCACTGATCTTTCCATTAAGAGAAATAGTTCCTTTACCTTTAACCATGTAGGGTGAGTCATTACCAAATCTTACAACTTTGCCATCAAATTCCTTCAAAGAAAGAAAATTTCTCTGATCACCAGTCATGTGATGTGAACAACCACTATCAATGATCCAATCATCAGATTTATCCATCCTAGATACTAATGCCTTGTGGTCTGGTATCTCTTCTTTAATGGCTACAAACACAATGTCTTCATTAGCATCACCATCAGATTCTTCATCAGTGATACCACCATCAACAACAATAAGACAATCTCTTTTGCCTTTACCCTTATACTTCTTGAATTTCTCTCATTTGTGCTCATTATCACCATTAGGACAATTAGCGGCTATGTTTCCAATCTTGTTGCATGAAAAACATTTCAAAGGTAATTTACCTCTATATTTGCCTGTACCTCTAGGCAACTGCTTGGCCAACAATGCTTCAAGATCAACTAAATTTTCTTCATCATCAGCTTTTCTGCTAGATCTAGATTCATAACTGTGACTGGCATCTCTACTTTTCCTCATAGATGGGTTAGAAACAAAAGCTCTAAATGCATACTCGGATTTCTTTATACTACCATCATAACCATTTAATTCAAAAGCAGTAAGCTTGCCAATGATGGAGTCAAGAGTTACCTTAGTTTTGTCAATGGACTTTAGCTCCTGAATGGCTACAACTTGGATAGCGTAGACTGATAGCAGGGTTCTCAATACCTTACTGATCACTGTGGCATCTTCCACTTTACCTCCTGCACTCTTAATTTCATCGAAAATCCCCTTTATCATTTGACCATACCGTTGGATATTCTCGCCTTCTGTCATTAGCATGTCATCAAACTTTCCTCTTCGACTCTCTTCTTTAGCAATCTTAACATGTTCATCACCACTATAAATCTCTTCAAGTTTTTTCCATACCTCATATGCAGTCTCTAGACTATGAACATCTGCATACTCTGCATCAAACAAAGAACTGATAATGGCCTCTAATGCTTGATGATTGTTTTGTTTCTCTTTCTTTTGATCATCAGTCAACATCCCAGTAGGTGCAACATATTTAATATCGACGTGTTCCCATTACTGGCTTCCCAGACTCTTGATATAAATTTTCATTATGTCACTCCATATCCTATAGTTCTCTCTATTAAACTTTGAACCTTCCTTCTTCATCATGATCTGCAAGATCTTTACCTCGATTTGTTAGGCTTAGACCTTAGAGGACCTTATTAACTCTGATACCAATTGATGGTATGATGAAAGAATAAGTATTCGATCAACTACTGAGAGGGGGGGTGGGTGAATCAGTAGATAGAAAAACTAATACAAACTTCACCAATCTCAAAATCAATATCTCAAAGTAAACTTAGGACTATCAATGTAAAACCACTGTCAAGATAAAAAATCATAAGATAAACCGATTGACTGTTACAAGAAATTAATAGTAAACAACTTCAAATAAACATCCAAATGCTTTTTCATATGTCAACAAACTTCATTTCTCAATGCTTCTAGTTATCATAAATTATCGAAGTAGTTAAGTAGTTAAGTAAATCAACCATAAGAAGCATAACCACAAAAACATTCACCACTTGACATAAATATTTTTGACGTGGAAACCTAAATGCGAAAAACCACGGTGAGATGAGACTCACAAGATAACTATCTGAACTCTTCTGAAGTTCGCCATGTTAGGAGCCTAGCTTGTTAAAGCTTTACAAAAGTCATGTTAAGAACTGATCTTGTTAGGAGTCACTCGGTTAAGGGATTGACTACAATGCCATGTTAGAAGCAATACCCTATAAGGAGTAACCTCGATAGAGGATTTGAAAATCCAAGCTAATGGATCACCTTGTTAGAGGATTTAAATAGCACCAAGCTTGTTAGAGCTTACCCAGTTAAGGGATTTCAATTCTGCTGTAATCGATAGAAAATAATAGGAGTTTGTAGTGATCAAATCCATTCCATGCTCCTATCTGCCTTTACTCAAACTGCAGCTACATCATTTGGTTTGGCAACCATACACTCAACTGATCTTTGCCAACACTGAAACTAAACAACTTCATCGACCTTATAAACAAATCAATTAGGTCAATAACACAACAAAAACCTAATTCTCATAGAGATTACAAAACAAGCCGGTTCAAGTATGATTGTTGGATTACATAGAAATCTCTACACATCAATCAAGAAAACCTCGATCGCTCCTTGATTACCGCTTCATCGAACTTAGTAACTCATCACGCTCTTTGCATTATATCCAATATACTTTCTCATTCCCTAGACAAAAACCGTTACTTCAATGCACCAAAATCACTTGAAATTGTCTTCATACAATAATCATACGTGTCATAATAATTGTCGTTCATCATTAGATCATAAACGAATATAACGAATTCACCAAACTTAATCGGTTAGGGTTTATCAAAAGCAACAAGTAGTGTTTACTGGTTACTGGTTACTAGTTCACTCCATAAATTCTTCCTACCGGTTACAAAACAATATTACAACAATATCAACAATATCATTACCGGTTAATTGACATCAATGACAACATAACATATCATTAATGCAATCTTCATGCAAATGCCAACACCAATATTTTGATCTTGCCCCCTTTGCGCTAGGGTATGTGCATGAGAATAAGATGGTTCCATGTTTCTCTTCAATGCTTTCTCTCCATTAGATAGATAATTGATAGGAGTGTTAGTTTGTTCTTCATTCACACTAGATACCCTAGAAGAGGTACAAGTATTAGGTTTTCCATTAGCATCTCTAGGATTGAGATCTACAAAAGATTTAATGTGATCTATAAATGAAATAAATTTTCCTAAAAATATCACAATAACACAACATGAACTATACATTAAAGCTTTAAGATCTAATTGATTGAAAGGAAGAATTTTACAAATTCTAAAAATGCAACATGTCAAAATGCTATGAATGAAAAGAAACAATGTGAAGTGAAAGAAGCCATTATCCAACACATGATTATGATAAATATAAGTGAAAATAAAAGTAATCATATGTGAAATCAAATAAATTAGATCTATTAAGTGCCATGACTAATATTTAACATGAGATCTGAAAATTAAATTGATGAATTGTGCAAACCACAAATCCAACTAACCAAAATAAATTAAGATTTTTATGATATAAACCTCTAAATTAATGTAATTTGATTAAAATGAGATCTATAAATTTAAATTTAAATTTTGAAATGTTTCTAAATCATATTTAAGACTTGATTAATCCAAATTAAACAACCCACAAGCTCAATTTTAGAATTAAAAATTAGGGTTTTTATGAAATTAACCTCTAAATTTTTAAAATTCAATGAAAAATTAAACTTGTAAATATAATTTTGAATTTTAAATTGCATAATCACTCAGATTTGAGAACAAAAATCAGAACTAAAGGTGTAAGGAGCTAGGTTCACCAGAATGTGATGGTGAAAAATTAGGATTTCCACCATTAGATGTATGAAAACCACTAATTTTTACTTGGAAACCATTACATTAGGGAAAAATAGGAATTTGATAGATCTAAACCTAAGAGTTTTAAATGTTTACTAAATTCTAGGGGTGTTGAATGCCTATTCTTTCCCTTGAGTTTAATTGATTTGTTAACTTTGTTGAAATTAGGGTAAATGAGCTGAAATTAATGTAATTATGTGTGAACAGTGAGTTACGATCGTCGAATCAAGCCATGAACCTAAATATAAGGATTATAAGAGGACATAGATCTATTCCTAGAAGGAGTTCCTGATTTGTTGGGACTAGTGTGACGATTGCTTTGGTCCTTCAAACTTTTCGCACTCCAATAGGGGAATGATTTCTCTGTAAATAAAGCTTATCTTGAAGATCTCAACTCCATACCTACTTCCTACACACACAAAAAAAGGGGAAATAGGGGTTTGCCAAGTCAAACCTCAATTTACGAATCAACCTTGAATGAAATGTTGCAAATATTGAAATAAATAATGGAAAGATATACCTTAGATCTACAAAGATCGATAATGATGCTTTACTTATTGAATGTAATCACATATGTTGTATGAAATGGCATGAACATGAAAAACCCTAATCACACACACATGCTTGCATATGAATGTTGTAATTTGCTCCACAATGATTGAATGAAGAATATGCAACCTTGAAGACTTTTGAAAAATGCTTGATGATGAGCACTTCAACGCTTGAATGCTTTAGGTCGAATGCTTGGAGTCTTAGGATTGAAATGAATTGATTAATTCCTTTATATATTAGGGTATAGGTCAATTTACCAATTAGGCTGACATAAATGGTCATATTGAGCCACCGACTTCATTTCTTGCTGAAGAGATGGGTCCACGGGGGCTTTACTTGCTAATCCTAGGTTATCGCACGTGCATTCATGGAGTACTAAATAATCCCCCTATTTTAAAAAAATATTACCCTAAACTCCTTTTTTGTCACCCCTTCCCAATACACAACCCGAATTTAAAACCTCCCTATTTTTACCAGATATTGTATATTTTCATAGCCCAAATTAAAAACCCCCCAATTTTTACCAAAAAGGCAATATATTGTTTTAGATTTTTGGGATATTAAACCCCCCAATATGAATGCACATGATATAATATTTTCTACCCAGTGAAGCCCCCATGGATGGGTCTCACGCCCTCCTTGAAAATTGGGCCCCAAAGAGGGGGACCAAAGCACTAGGTGTGTTGGTCTAGGACCTAGGAGCTTCAATTAAGGGACAAAATCAAGATCCAAGGAGGAGGACGCACCTCCATAGAGTCATTTGGTAGGTGTGATGAACATAAAGAATAGAGTTAAAGCATTGAATGGACCTAGATAGGAGGCGAGAGGGAGACATGCTAAAGTAGGGGCACAAGCATGAGGTGTAAATTGGCCCAGTGATAAATTATGTTATAGGGAGATAAAAGTAGAGAGGGATTGGAAGAGAGGCGGGTAGAGAGGGAGGGATAGATAAAGAGAGTAAGAAGAAAGATCTAGAGAGAGAGAGAGGGAGGGAGGAGATAAATAGAGAAAAGGATAGGGGAGATAGAGAGTAAAGATAGATGGATAAGTAGAGAGGCATAAAGAGGGAAGGAGGGAGGGATGTATGTATAAATAAAGAGGATCGGAGGGAAATTTATTTAGACAAATAGAAGTAGGTAGGAAAGGAGGGAGAGTTATGTATAGAGAGAGAGAGAGAGGGGAGAAGATAGATATAAGTAGAGATAGAATGATAGAGAGGGAGGAGGGAAGGAGAGCTATGTAAAAAAATAAAGGGAGTGAGAGGGATGTATGTAGAAAGAGAAGTCTAGATCTTGGAATGGAGAGGAGAGTGAGATAGAGAGAAATAGAGAGAGGGGGGAGAGTGAGAGTGATAGGGAGAGAGACAGCTATAAAGCTTGAGGGAGACAAAGAGAGTGAAATAAAAAGAAATAGAGAAAGAAGGAAGGAGAGAGTGAGGGAGGGAGAGAGGGTGAATTATGTAGATAAATATAGGTAGGTAGGGAAGGATGTAGAGGTATTTATAGAGGGGGAGAGAGAAGATAGAGGTAAGTATAAAGGGAAAGGTTGAGAGTGAGATAAGTAGAGAGGGAGCATGGGAGGATTGGATGGAGAGAGAGAGAGAGAGGGTGGGTGGGGGTGGAGTTATGTAGGGAGAGGTAGAGAGGAGATAGATATAAGTAAAGAGAGGAAAGGTGAGAGAGGTGGGGAGGGGGAGAGAGAGGTAAGGTCAAGAGGAGAGAATTATGTAAGTGATGTGGGTAAATAAGAGAGGGAGATGTAGAGTAGAAGGGTGATAGAGATAAGTTTAGAGCTTGGGGAGAGAGGAGAGAATGAGATAGAGAGATGGGGGAGACAGAGTCAGAGAGGGGAGAGGGAGAGTGATAGAAAGAGAGATGGGTATATAGATCAAGGGAGACAAAGAGAGTGAAATAGAGATAGAGAGAGAATGATAATAGTAGCTTAGTGATTACTAAAATTTGACTGTCTAAGAAATAATGAGATGTAGAGCTTGGGGAAAGAGGAGAGAGTGAGATAGAAAGAGGTAGAGAAGGAAGAGAAAGAGAGAGATACAAAAATAGATAGGTCTATATCTTGGGGGAGACAAAGAGAATTCAAAATAGAGATAAGAAGATAATTATGATAGGAGCCTATTGATTACTAATATTTGAATAAGTTTGAAAAATTATAAGATCTCCTAAAATTTAGAATTTGCATTATGACTCTTAGAGATTTGAAACCATTCTCAGACATCTTGCCAATATATACATAAATTATGACTTAGATATTATATTTAATGTATATATCCTAATTAAAAAAACAAGGGAATTCCAAAGGCATTAGCATCTAGGGGCATGTTCCTTTTTGAGCTTTATGTCAATAGAACACACACATGTTTTGTTTGTTTACCATAACACTTACGTGTTATTTCGTGTGAATGTTTTTCTCTCATAAAAGAACAATGTTTCTATTTAAAATAACATGTACACATTTTTAATTCAAATTATATGTATATATTTTGACTTGTACTTAGACTTGCATGACAAGCCTTAGGCTTGGAAGCTTCATTTCCCTCATTTTTGCATGTTTTATTCTTCCAATTTAGTTTCTCAACTTCCTTGTCATCAGGTTTACACATTATTAGGCTGGTATTTGTTAAATTACCATCAAAATTTCACACATCTTCTAAGCTTTCTAACCATATAATTTTTTTAGATTTGAACAAACTAAACATATTATTTTTAATTTTTTTACCAACATTTCCATAGTTCTCAAAAACATGTGTACAATTTTTTTAATAAATTTTTACCTACTTGTCCAAATTTGAAATAAATTATATATTATTGTTATAAAATTCATTATTTACACTTTAAAAAAAAGGTATTTTTATTTTTTATTATTTGGCACAAGCTATTTGACCCACACAAACAGGTATCTAATTTTTAGGACAAGTCCACTTCAAAAAACCATTAGAAAAAATACTTAATAAAAATTACAAAAAAATACACAAATTATAGTACTCACTCTTAACTATCTTTATACCAAATGGTTTTTCAAAGTACTAAATGCAACTATAAACTTTTTGACCTAAAAAAAAGTAGGAACACTTTTGTGGGCAGGATGAATTTGACCCTCTTAATCTTATTCATTTTTGAAAAACTTGAGTAGTTTAGAAACTAGATTCAGAGTACTACAATTCTTGTTCTTTTAGTTTCTTGAATTTTGAGCTCACAAGTCTCAAATTGCTCCTATAAGTTCAGGTTCGGCTGATTTTAGAAAAAAAAAGTTGTCACTTGTACCTCCCTTTTGTTCACCATCTTGGTACACTTACCTTTAAAATATTTGGCAACCTAAATTTTTTGGTGAATATTTTTTCTTCCAATGTTGGTGTGAACAAGGAAAGGAAGAATGTATTTAGTATGAAAAATATTATAGAAATGGAAGGAAGGAATAAAGGTCTCTCCCACAAAGAAAAATTAGCTAGTAAAAGTGTATGAAAACAACTTCCTTCAATAAGATGAAGTAGGGGCTTTATACTATAGTGGGTTTAGTTGATTAAGGGATACTACAAGTGTGGCATACAAGATCCCCTCATATAAGTTTACTTGTCAAGCTCTAATTACTTATGCGAGAGTTTATTGTACTCATATTAACCTATGAAAAAAATGTAATCAATTTTCCAATGGTGGAATGAGTACATTACTCTCTAGGTTAGAGTTTCTCATTTGAATTGAGTTTTCTCCAAGTCAAAATTATTATGAATAATTTTTGTGTTCTTACATTATTATTTTCTATATTAAAAATATAAATTTATTTATTTATTCCTTTTTCATACTTGTCATAATAATCTAAAAACTATTGCCTATGGTATAAAGTATTTATTGATTAATTATGAAAGTTCTTTGCATTGGAATCTATTTTGAGTTCATGAATAGGCATGTGGAATAACCACCTTAGTTCATGAATCAATGGAAGGTTATTGAGGAAGAAGTGATTGGACCCTCTTTTGGAAGGCACAAATAGGAGAAGAAAGTGATTGAGTATTTGTGGTGTAGGAAAGTAGCTTGTCCTCTTTAAGCAATGGTTGGTATAGAAAGAAGGTTGTAGGACTCCCCATCATGGGGTTGTAGTTTTTAGGTATTTCTAACTTGGACCCTTTTGTAGGACTATGTCTCTTGGAAAAAAATAACCTCATTATTTAGTATGTATTTGAACATGACTCATATTTAAATTTTTTATGTAAACTTAATTTTCTCCAAAGAGGGTCTCGATAGAACTTGCAATCGAGGAATTGATTGAAAAATAATAATTATGAAAAATAAATTTTATTATTAAAATTAAGTTTACAAATATGATAAGTAATACAATCCAATTAGCCCAATATAGAGCTATGGCATATTATGAATGAATAATTTAGAAAAGTTAAAGTTAAAAGATTGAAAGTACTTAGTTGATTTCAATAGCCAACGGATAGCAAGTCCACTATATTAATCATAAATTTTAAATTGTAGTTCATAATCACTTAAACTTGAATACATCACACATATAAAAATGGAATTAAAACTATATCATTAAAATTTAGCCAAGGTCAACTATGTGGCACGAAAATGAACCACATCATATCCATGCATGTAGAACTGACCTTTGACTCATGAAATGAATTTGTGACCTAAAGACCTTATGTGCCTCCAAAATGATCTCAAACAAGATAATTGAATTTGAACTATACCGTCACAATAGGTAGGGTCAAATATGTGCCATAGAAATAAACCACATCAAATCCATGCATGCAAAAATGACCTTTGACTCATTGAAATGAACTTATGACCTATAGACCTTATGTACCTACAAACTAAGATTCACCTTAATGTCTATACATGAAATAAAGATTGATGATGTTGACAGACATTTTTTGGAGCTTGCTAAGTGAGAATCTTCTCCTTATAGCAAGCCTCTTTATTTTACTCAATATAATAAGAGAACGTGCAAAAAATGTTGAGGAATTGTAAAAAAAAATGCAAAATGGTAATAAATGGACCTAGTATTCATGATTCTATATTTTCAAGATTAGTTGACAAAGAGATGATGTAATCATAATAATTTTTTTGAACTTGACTCAATTAGATAAGGAACCCTATATAATGATTTATTGATGGAATGGTGGATAAAGTCAAACCTAGATGATTATATGAGCAAACGGTAATGTTTTTTAACTTGACTTAGGCATATTTTGAAATTTTTAACATGGGGGTTGATGCTTAACAACTATTTGGAAAGGGGTTGTGGTGGGTTCATACTTAAATTTGAATTTTAAACTTAGGGGATTGAATACGTGGATGTAAAAACTAAGTAGATCAAATGTACAATCATAGGCTTGAATCTAAGAAAGGAAGAGTAGTTTGAGAGATGATAAAATGTATGAGGATGAGTTTAATTTGTTTCTCATGATCAACTAAGAATTAGAATCCACATAAATACATAATCAATCAAAATCATACACTATGATAAATATACTAAATACCCACACAAAATAACATAAAATAAAAAATATATATTTTTCACACTTGGTGAATAAAAAATGTACATTAGAATAATTCAATAATTCATTAAAAAAATTATTTGCTACATAAACTCATATTCTTCAATTACCTATTTCACTTTGAACCCACAAAATAATAGAAATATAATTAAAAGCTCGCTATATATTCTCTGATTAATATATGAGTATGTTTTGGCAAGTAAAATAGCACGAACTCTGATATTTTATTTGCAGCCATGATATCCATAAATCATCGATAATCCTCTCTTTCAAAGAGACCATAAACTCAAGCAAAGTAGGGAAAATATTATTGTCAGTCAAACAGCCAACAATAGCTTGCAGAGAGCTTAAGACATAAAATTCTGAAGTAAAAAACTCATTATTAAAGGTTATTTTCTACTTTCTGTGTTCCCTTAGATATCATAAAGAAATGGATATGGATATATATGAATGAATGAGACAAATATGAGAACCTTTATATTTATTTATTTTTGAATACGAGAAATTATAATGTATTAGATTAAAAGTAGTATATAAAGTTATTGGGTTTTTTTGTTTATTGTTGAAGTTGAATGATTTTAAATGAGTACGATCATGTCTTATTAATTTTGATGGAATAGATATCTTCAATCCTTGATTCAGTCAAAAAGATTTTATCTTAAAATTCATACTCTCCTATTTCGTAGATTTTTATTTTCATAATCAAAAAGATATACATGAACATAATTATAGATTTTTTATTTGATTTTTTATAAAGAACATTAATAAGTGACAATCTCTTAAACAAAAGAGTAAGAAAAATCAATTCTAAAAACAACCATAAAAAAATTGAAAGACATGGAACCATAAAGTTATGCAAGAAGATGGGAAAACAAACTTCACAGAGGTGTAATAAAGGCCCAGTGGAGCCAATTAACAGCGATGCTAGCTAGGTTTTATATTTTGGTCTATTTTTAGACATTTCCATGCTTATAGCTGGATACTGGTCTTTGTTAATTTTTTGGCTATAAAATTATGGTAAAAAATCTCTGTTAATTTTGTAGTTGACAACCTGCTACTTAAACTTATTAAAGTTAATTTGACTTCGATGTCATAAACTCGATATTTTTTTGGAATGATAGAAGATGATGCATAGGGTTTTTGTTTTTGTTTTGCTTTGAAATTTTATTCTCCAAATTGCAGAGAATGGTTTCAGTTGCATTCAACAAGTTTATGATCCTACATCATTCATGTGTATACTGTATTTAACTAAAATCAATATATGAACTCGACTCTACCTTTACTGATAATAAAAAAAATAGCAATGCTGCCATGCTATCCAGTTACATTCACACAATCAATGCCCACTTCTACAACACCAACAGAGTTTTGCCCACTTCTACAATACCAACAGAGATTTTTCCTAAGTGCTTTCACTTTATCCATGACTTTAATTCTCAGTTAGATTCATAAAATCAATGCCCACTTCTGCAATACCAACAAAGTTTTTTCCTAACTACTTTCACTTTATCCATGAATTTAATTCTCTGCTATGAGTAGATTCTGTAGCCTCTCCAAAAGAATGTAACTTCGAAGGAAAATTCTCAGAACTGCAGACTTGCTATGCCCAAAAGAGAAGATCTTACCCATCTGGAAAAATCATCCAGACTAAAATCTGACATAAATGGTTTTAATAATAGTAGGCAATTAAAGAAGCAGGGTATATATTTTGGGCAAGCGTAGATATTGTGATATCAAAAGACCACCAGAAGAAAAAATGTAGAGATTGTATGATGAGTGAAACAGAAAACATTGTGGGAAACCTACGAAATGTAGCATATACACAAATCAAAGGAATGCATATATGTATATATACACAGTTCTGGATAAGAGTAAAGTCCTTGGTAAGCATATTTCTCCTTTGGGTTGTACAAGAGAGCCTTTGTTTTATTCAATAGAATAAAATACTAATACACACATGGCCTCTTATCTGATCTTATCTTGATTGGAGTTTATCATATACTTTGTCAGTGTTCTTTATCTATTAGCAGGAAGTGAGGAATCTCAATAATTGTAATGGTTAGTTTTTTTAATTATTGAAATATAGTTAAAATATAGAAGAAACTGTTTTCAAAATAAAACTATGCAAAATTCGGTAAAGTTTTGGACTGGATTGGGTCTGCAGCTTAAAAACGTTTTGAAATTTTATTAATATAAGATAATATAGTGGGGAATTTATTAATTAGTAGGATGTGACATATACATCTAGCTATAACTTAATGACCTAGCCGTCAATAGGAATCCAATGACCTACCAACCAATTAACTAAATGGGTTTACCCCTGATACTTCAAAAGCAGAGTGGTCATTTAGAGATTGATAGTTTCAACCTTTAACTAACTGTATTGATTTTTTCTAAAATATATCAAAAAACAAGTGAAAAATAATTTTATAATCTTTTTGTCTTCTTTTGTGCTCGCAAGGCCTGGCCTCACTGGTTCATAGCTTCAGGTCAAAAGCGTTTACCCCTTATTTTTTAAAAAAAAAAATTATAAAAAAAGTCTATCAGAACATGTCATTAGTAGCATGGACAAGTAGATGTGGCCATCAAGCAAGTCAATCTAAATTGGTAAGCCTACACACTTTCATAAGTGAGAAAATTGAGCTTCTTGTTTAACTACTAACAATATCTTAAGGTGTTAGTGAATCACTAATAGATAGAAATATTTATAGTCTTTTTGACCAAACATAACAAATTTATGTTGTTTCTGGTACATCCATTATGTTTAATATTTGGACTGAGAAGACTATAAATAATTGTATCTATTGACCATTTAATAATGTCATTAAGTGGTGTAATTACTATTTAAAAATCAAAAGCTTTCACTAAACAAAATGTATGTACCAAAAATATATTGAAATCTTTAATACCACATCCAACAAATTCATAAAGAAACACTCCAAAATTTTAAAGAGCTCTTTGATAATATTAAATAATGGCAATAAAAACTCTTCTAGAATTGAAACCAAAAATAATGAGCCACCATGATAGCTAAAAATAAGTGCCAATATAACCTAATAAAATATCACAAGTGAAGAACTCTTCAATAATATTGAATTCTATCAATGGAATTTCTTTTCAGACTTGAAGCCAAAAATAATGTGCCCAACCAAATAACTAAAGATTCCAATGCGACTATAACATGATAAAATATCACTAGCATCATTTTATGCATATACTCAATTATGTGGTGCAAAAGAGGAATTTAAATAGTAGACCCAAATAAAATAACCATTTTTAATTTTGAATCTTCAATAATAAGCATTATAATGTATGAAATTACTCAACAATAAAAAAAAGAAACTGTACATGGTAGTTTTTTATTGACCTTTAATGTTTGAGATGTAGTTTAACTACTACTAATCTTTCTTCAAGGCAATTATATAGTTGTGGTATTATCTACTAAAACCCTAAAAGGGACTTTGCCCATTTCCTAAAGTAATGACAACTCATTTTCCTACATATCTTCTTCAGCCCTCATCAATTTTGTGAATTTATCCATTATCAACATCAAATAGACCGTTTGTTGATAGTATTTATAATCATTTTTTTTTCTTACTACAGATATATATAAGTACATATCTCTCCAACTATCTAGTAATTGAGCCTCCTATTCACCACCTACAAGTTTTCCACTTCAATTTTTACCATAAAAATTGGGACATCATAGAAGAGCTCAAGACTAATGTCATTGGAGTTATTAGACTCTTAACAAAATTTTGAAGTTTTTGTATATGTTCCTTGAGTTTCGTATTCATTTCTTGATCCTTAGTCATTTGTAGCTTTAGAGTATCTATTGTTGTATCTAATGAAACCACTTCTTCCTCTTTAGTTTGTTTACCCAGTTTGATTTTTGTAACTTGGAAATCTTTGGGAGTCATTTTAGTGACATCCTTATTGACAATAAGAGTTAAATTTTTTGAAGATCTTTATTTTTCAGGTTCATTTTTATTATTGAAATGACCTGAGACTTCTTTTATTGTATTCCTTGACCAACCATTTCTTATATTTCTACCAAATTTAAGGATTATACTTGTATAGTTCTCATTTTGCTTACAAAACCTAACTTGAGCCAAGTTGGGCCAATAGAACCATTTTGTACTAAACTATGTATGTGGTACCCTATTACTAAGGTGATAAATAAACCAAAGAAGAATGTAAAAAATAAAATAAAAAATCTTAAGAAGAGGAGGAGGAGGATTGAACCCACAAATTTATAGAAATATAATTAAAAGTTCACCCAAACATTCTTTGACTAAGTAAAATGAAATGAACTCTCATATTTTCTTTTAGTCATAATATCCATAAATCAACAATAATGCTTTTTTTCAAAGGTATCATAAACTCAAACAAAGCAGGGAAAATACCGTTGTCTGTGTAACAGCCACCAATAGTTTGCAAAGTGCTTGATACATAAAAAATTGGATTGAAAAAAAAAACATAATTTTTTGAAGGAGGTTATCTATATGAATCATGATCCTTACATGTCTACTATGAGAAATTTTTTGATGTATTAGATTAAAAGTAGTCAATTTTTTTGGTAAAATTGAATAGTTTTAAATAGATTAAAATTATATGATAAAATGAATACTTTCCAGTCTTTGATTCTCAATTAAAAAAAACTTTGGTCTGAGACTCATAATCTGATAATGAATTGCTAAATAATTTAATAAATTATATATAGAACACTCCAACATAATATATAAAAGACTCACATACATGAACACAACCATAGATTTTTTTAATTGATTTTTTTGCCAATTAAGAGCAATGCTGCCATGCTAT
Organism: Cryptomeria japonica; assembly: GCF_030272615.1. NCBI lineage: Eukaryota > Viridiplantae > Streptophyta > Pinopsida > Cupressales > Cupressaceae > Cryptomeria > Cryptomeria japonica. The sequence continues at coordinate 685,342,475 of NC_081412.1, forward strand.
TCAGTTGCATTCATACAATCAATGCCCACTTCTACAATTTCATTTATCTTCTGAGATCCATCTCCAGACGAAGGAAAATCCTGAGAGCTGTGCACAAAAGAGATCTTACTCATCTCTCACTGATTGCTGCCATTGTCATGACTACAAGTATTTTGAAAGGAAAAATCCATCCAGAATGAAATGTGAAATAAATGGTGTTAGTAATGGTACGCAATTAAAGAAGCAGGGTATCTATCATGGCCAAGCGTAACTATTGTGATATCATAAGACCACCATAAGAAAAAATGTAGAGCTCTTATGATGAATGAAACAGAAAACATTGTGCAAAACCTACAAAATGTAGAACATACACAAATCAAAGGAATGCACATATCTATATACCTAACAACATTATACACAGTTGTGTATAAGAAGAGTATATTTCTTCTTTGGGTCTGGATAAGAGTATATTTCTTCTTTGGGTTATGTGAGAGTATATCTCTTCTATGTGCATTATCTGATCTTATCTTGATAAGAGATTTTCATCATATACTTTGTCAGTGTTCTTTAGTGGGGAATCTCAATTATTGTAATGCTTAGTTTTTTTATTTCAATTATTGAAATATAGTTAAAATAGAGAAGAAATTGTTTTTAAAATAAAACTATGCAAAATTGAACTTTATGGAAAAGAGATGCGTTATAATATCAGAAATCTAATAAAAAATGACATTTTTAAGTGTCAATTCAAAACAGAAATAATGAAATATTTTAATCTATTTCTCTACTAAAAAAACCCTAATAAATAAGGATTTCAAAATGCTTTTTTTCAAAATTAAACCCCTCATACCTCGGATCTTGAGGATTAGCCAAGGAGGGCTTCTTTGACCTATTTATAATATGCATCCTTCTAATTATTGTAACACTCAAGCCCTAAAATCTGTGCATATAGAAACCATGGATTATATATGTCTTCTACGACTTAGGGCATCTATCACCTAGTTTTCTTTCCCTTTAATGTTACTAATTTTGAAGTCATAGTCAAAAATTAGTTCCAACTACCTTCTTTGGTGGGTGCTTAAGTTGGTTTGAGTGAATATATATTTTAACCCTCAATGATATGATATAAATTCAAAAGGCTTTCCTAACAAATAGTGTCACCACATCTGAAGAGCGTGCACAATTGCTACAAGCCCAAGATCGAAGGGTGCATGGTTCTACTCTCAATTTTTCAACTTCCTTGATTCATAGGCAATCAATTTCCCATCTTGCATGAGAACCCCTCATGATCATTCTCCTTAAGCATTTGTAATTGCTACGAGGCATCCTTCTAGATCCGATACTTTCAAGATAGGTGTTGTCATGAGTTTTTCCTTCAAGTACTCAAAGACCTTCTGGTGTTTCTCTATATATTTAAACATTTTCCCTTTCCTCTAGAGTGTGGTGATAGGGTGGGCTATCCAAGAGAAATTCATTACAAACTTCCTATAGTATCTAGCCAAACCCGTGAAACTTCTCACTTCATGTACATTCTTTAGGATTAGCCATTCTAATATGGCCTTAATTATAGTTGGGTATACCGCTATGCCTTTAGCAGAGATAATGTGCCCTAAGTATTGTACTTCCTTCTAGAAGAAGGTACATTTAAATAACTTACCATATAACTTATGTTCCTGTAATTGTTGCAAAACTATTTGCAAATGCGAGAAGTGCTCTTCCTTGTTCTTGAAGTAAATCAAGACGTCATCTAGGAACACTAGAACAAACTTGTCAAAGCAATCCTTGAACACATTGTTCATGAGGTTTATAAATGTTGTTGGGATGTTGGTGAGCTCAAAGGGTAGAACTATAAACTCGTAATGTTTATACCAAGTTCTAAAATCTATTTTGTTTATGTCCTCATCTTTAAGTCTTAATTGGTGATATCTTGATCGCAAGTCTTCTTAAAGAATATTGCAGCCCCATGCATTCAATCAAATAGATCATTGATATGTGGAAAAGGATACTTATTCCTTATTGTAACCATGTTGAGCATTTGATAATCAATACAAACAAAATTTTATATCTTTAGTCTTCACGAATATCACCGGTGCCCCCCAAGGTGACACACTTGGTTGAATCAACCCCTTACTTAGCAGTTCTTGTAATTGTTCATTTAATTCCATAAGCTCAATAATTTTCATACAAAAAGGAGCCTTAGAAAAAGGTTTAACCCCTAACACCAAATCGATAGAAAAGTAAAATATACTCTTTTCGATGGTAATCCTAGTAATTCTTTGGGAAATTCATCTTGGTAATCTCGAAGATAAGGATATTTTTCAATGAAGGATCCTTTTGCCTTACTAGCCTCTTTCAGACCTAACTTGTTGTGAGTAGATGACTCAGAAATCATTATGTCATTTTGAAACATAACCTCCTTGGGTTCTATTATCTCTTCCATTCTAACTATAAACATCTCACACCCCTTTCTATTATTTCGCTTCAATTGCATGACAAAGATTTTTTCATATTTTGACCTCACATTGGATACCTTGAAAATACACCTTATTTCCAAGGTCATCTAGACATTCTATAGTTTTACAAAATAAATCTACCTTAGCCCAGTGTCTCCACAACTAGTCCATTCCTAGAATCACATCATAGGAGCCTATGGGTGGTACATACAAATTGACTTGCATTGTGAAACCTAGAAGCTCAACCCTGGGCTCGGGCTCAAACAAGCATTTCTCTACCCATGCTCTTGGCTGATTGGCATGTTCTACTATCCAAGAGTTGGTGATAAAGTCGGTCCTTTTTGGAGACTTACTTAATAATTTGGGTGCTATTAATTTTTTTATGATACTAGTGTCTATAAGAACAAATATAGGATTCTCATATAGAATACCTATCGTTTCAATCAACATGAAGTAAAACTCTACCTGCCTATTATCTAAATTTGTGTGGATCCTCTATTGGAAGGCTACTTGTTGGGATGACAATGGATTCCTCTATTGTTGCCCCCCTTTATTCTTAGTTGGATATTGGTTTGCATAGCACGTTCTCTACCACATGTAAAACATCATCTTGGTGTCCCTCTCTTTTCTATACCTTTGTTAGAAGAATCCCTTTCTTTTCTAAATTTGTTGTAACTCTTTGTTGGTGTAAATTATGTCTCCTAATTACACTTTACTTAAGTTGACTTAAGGTAATGCATTTCACAATAGTTTGGATATGAGACACTTAGAGAAGTGTGCACATAGGGATGATGCATGTAGGAGAGATTCCACCTTTTGTGGTCTTAGCTTGTTGTTACATTCCACCTTTAGTGGGTGGTCCATCTCTTGTGGAATATTTTATTATTTCTCCTACCTACCCTCACTTACCCTTTTTTTCTCATTGAGCCACATGTCATGATTGTGTGCTCACATATCCATATGGCCTTGACATTATAAGTAGGTTCATTTATATTGTATGTAACAATCAACAAACAATTCAAAAATTTAAATCAATCAACTTAGTCAATTGGGTATTTTGTATCTTGATAGGAATACAGTTTATTCTTGTCATATATTTTATTCTCTCTTGTTTGTAGGGAAATGTAGAATTAAGTTGACAATGCAAGATGGGTCCCAGCTACTAGGCCATATTAGGTATCCATGTACAAATGCAAATGCACACAAACCAATGAAATATCTCACAAACAAACAAAGAAAGAAAAACCCAATGGAAAAAAACTCCCCCCCAAAAGAGAGAAGAAAGCACAAAATTCTCTCAATTATGAGAACAAAACCTCATGTGAGGAAAAATTCCCCCCCATAAGAGAGAAGAAGAAAGACCATGAAGTCCCCCCTCAATGTAGAATCTTTTACAAGGATGGTCCAATGATGTTGACCAAAATACCTCCCTATTAGGAAGAAAGAGAGACAATGTTGCACAAATAATGTCAAAGTGTGACAAAACTAGGTACCAATGTCGATGATGATGAATCACTCACTACAACAAAATGAAGATCGGGCATGGAGACAGACAGATGAGCGCCAATGGAAGATGTACTCGATACAAATATTGTATCAACAAGAGAATAAAAGTCTCACATGAATATTCCTAATCTAAGTACAAAAGGATTACATCAAATAGGTCAACAATGACAAAGTACAAGGAGGTGTGGCACTTTATAATAGTGTGAGTACAACATTGCTCATGCAAATAGCATACAACATAATCATAAATGTGCAAAGCTGGAAACTAAAGAAGATGATGCCACCAAGAAAATGCTTTGTAGAATATGTAGAAAATGTGCCCTCCAATTGGAATGTGCCAAGACATATAAAGGAGAAAACTAACCCCCCCACTTGACTGTCAATTGGAAGTGCTACAATACAGGTATGAAAGGTGGACAAAAAAACATTGTTCCCAATTTCACTTATTACATAAAAATTTTGTTTTTAAAAACTCAATTAAAAGTTTAAAAAATATTTATTAAATGCCAAAAAGAAAAAATCATTTTAACTTTTTAAAAAACAATGACACCCCCACCCTTCCCGTGAATTAATATGGATTTTATTTTTTTTGTAATTTAAAAATAAAAATCAAAATTTTTTTATTAAAAAATTTTAAAAGTACCTTATTGCAGATTGTTTGTAGGACAGCAATGAGGGGAATTTTTTTCAACATGGGGTGATGAAGGTCGATTTTCATGAATGAATAGGCGATCTTGGGGTTTTAGGGCCTTCTGAGCACGATGGCAATGACAGATTTGGCCAAAAATGCTCCAAAATTGCAGATTGCTCCTAGGACAAGTCACCACCCTCCACCTTCAAATGACTCTAGATTTGGCCTTGGATGTCAGATTTGGACGAAACAAAAGGAGATTCATACTTTCTCTAACCTCCTCAATTAAATGGTAACCTCATATTTGACCCAACAAGATTCAATAATATCCTACAATAGAAAGCTCCAAAATATGAAACCCCAAATTGCACCAAATTTATCTCAATTGGAAAACCAATGGCACTCTAATGGCTTTGATACCATGTGAGAATTTGTCAATATCTAGAGTCCAATTGATAGCACAAACAAGAGAGAAAAAATATGTAACCAAAAACAATTCAATTTCAATCAACTCAACATCATTGATAGGAATATAGTTTATTCTTGTCACATATTTTTTCTCTCTTGTTTATGCTATCAATTGGCCTCTAGATCTTGGCAAATTATCACACTCTTCTTATCCCCTCTAGTATCCTATCTATTTCCCTTGTATCCTTTCTCACTCTTCTTTTTGAATTCATGTTTTTTTCAAAATGTCAATTAAACGAGATTGAAAATCACAATCTTCAAACTCACATTCATTATCTTACTCCAAATTGAGTCATAAGATTTGATAAAGAATATATATATTAAGGGTTATAAACATAATTGAGATGATCCTAACATGACTAATTGGACTAAACAAGGTCTTGACACCCAACAACAAAACATCTTCTCAACCCTAAATGACTCTAGGGAAACAACAACAAACCTTATTTGGGTCAACTTATCTCAATAGCGAGAACATGGCATCGATGGAAATTTTGACCTCTTCACATGTCTGCATCCCTCTCCCTAATGATGTACTCCCTCCCTTCTCAAAGGGTGATAGGTTTATTGCATCCACTTAGACACACGAAAGTAGTTAGAAAAAATCTTAATACCATACAATTACCTTCATAACAAGGCATTAGCTCACATATTTTCTCAAATAAAATTTCATTAATTTCATAATTCATCGAACTGATGTTCATGTTAAGCTTCACATTTGATCATCGCATCTCTAATATGCAACAAAACAAAAATGTAATTGTTCATGTGAAAGAGCGTTGTAACACTCTAATCTTAAATTGAACCTACAATAGAGTCTCCTTTACGCCTATCAAAATGGTGATAAAAAAACCAAATTTTCTTTACATTTTGGGGGATCAAATGAAGTCTTTTAAAAATAATATTTTGTAAGTATGTATCCCTTCTTTCCAAAAAGTGTTGAATATAGTGTTGTTGTCATTGATGTGAATGAGGTTATTGGTGTCAAGGAATTTGTTGAATTGGTGTCATTCATGTTAGAGCATTTGAGGATAAAGTAGGATAGATATTATTAATGTTAATATCATGAATATCTCTCTTGTAGAAAGTTAATGTTATCACTATATAACCGTATCAATTGTTCCTAAATGTCTAGTGCATTTTCAGAAGCCTAGACTTGTGTTTACAAGTGGATTTTCACTCAACAACTATATATGTATCAAGTTACCTTGTTGTATTTTTTGGTACCACATTCTACCCATGGAAGTATTTTGGATTGCAATTTGTATTGTAAGTAAGGCTACACATTAATAAAAATATGTTAGAATTTAAAAGTCTTTTTCTCTAGAAGATAGAAAGATTCAAGTGACAGAGTGCACAATGTGTTAGTTTGATGACATCACTGAAGGTTTTGTTGGATGCATCAAAGAAAGGAACTGTGTGTAAATGAGAGGAAGCATGTGAAGGTTGCTTGGGACCAATTGATTTCATGATGGGAAACACATATAATTTTATTACTCTTGGTGTAATGTGTTGGTGTTAGTACTAAGCCAACTACACATTTGAATTAAGGAATTATCCTCGACTAATTTGCAAACATTGTAAATTAGTTCTAGACTGACACGATGATGTTAATAATTTTTGTGTCATATTTTGTAACACTACAATTTTACATTCCTTTTTTTGTCCTTGTGTGTCTCATCCTACCTCTTTTAAAGTCTATTTTTTCCTTTGCACTACAAAATTGATGTCACATGATCATATGGTGATCTAGGTCTTTATCCTAAGCCTAATTACACCTCTTCCACCTTTGATTCGCCCCTTTTTGGGTGGACAAGGGCATTAGGTTCCCTTTACCTAGTGGGATAGGGCAATATGAACCATTTCCCCTCCAAAATGAGCCCATTTTTAGATATGTCAATTTATCGATTCCCACCAGTTGATTATCAATCCTAATATTTTAATATGATTATTTGAGGTTGGCCTAATTTATGAAATACTTTGGGAACCCTATATAAAATAATCTTTCCTAATTCATTTTCATTCTAAGAATCCATCAGTATCCATAAGCACACATATTTCATCCCATCATATCCTTCAAGAGAAAATATTCTTCATATATGAGCATTATGGAGTAGCAAGTTACAACAATCTTCATGCAAGCATGTTTTCATGATTGATCCTCTTTATGTCTTGTCATGTCATATTATTGCATCAAAACTTGTGGGTCATATTAAAAGAGTATTGCATCATCAACATCAGCAAGCATGAGGTATAATATTGTAGATCCAACATTTTACTTCAAAGCCTTCCTTTCATTTTATTTTATTAAGGGTTAATTCTAAACCTAGGGTTTGACCTAGGCAAACCCCTATCAACCCAACAATATTTTCCCCTCTTGTGTGTAGGTGACAAATTATGGAGAGAGTGTACATATAAATCCAAAAAGAGAAGACTAAGACACACATAACCAAATTTTGAAGAAGTGAAAACCCTAGGTCAAGGTCGCCTAGCAATAGTGGTTGGCACTTTTCCAACAAAACTTCAAGGAAATACTCAGAATGACATCCTGATTTTGAAATTGTTTCTAACATTCTCATCTGACACTTTTTGGGTCAAGGTCACCTAGTAATAATTAATCACATATCCGAGCACAAATTTCAGATCCAGGTTCTAATATGTTTCCCATCTTGAGATTTGTATTTGATGTCTACATGTGTATTTTAAAATAATTTGTTTATGTTGTTCATTGCCAAGTTTACATCATTAGTGCTAATTCATACTATTATTAGTTTCAACTAAAACAAGAAGATAAAAATTTCATTTGTGCCCAAGGCTTTCCAATAGGATTGAGTTTGAGCCTATTAAGTCGTATTCCCTTTAATGTAAATTAGTTGTGAATGAGTTTCATTCCTAGATCACATAATTAAACTAGTGAACATCTCATTTTCTCACTATTCCAATAATGTATGGTAATGCATATATATTGTCAATCAATTTCATTCCAAGATAGTAGAGGATAAGGATTGATTTCTAGGCAATCATGTGTAGAGAAGATCATAAATGTATGTTTGCTAAGTGTGCAAACTAATATGCAAATTCTCTACACAATGTGAGAGCATTATGAAGTAGATCATATTAGAAAGACTATTTAGATTGAGTTTGATAGGTTTGTATGACATATCATTTGCACTTCCTATACATTCTTTGTATTTGAGGTAGTGTCGCGTAATATAAGTTGGTGCTCAATTATTTGGATTAGGGGATTGGTGTCTCATGTAGGTTGGTGCCTACTAAATCTATGTAAGTTAATTTATATAATGTCAAGCTATATTTGGACAGTAAATTCAAGCAAATATTCTCATTGTGGTTTTTCTCTTTCGGGTTTCCACATAAATCTAGTTCTTTTGTGTTGATGTGTAGTTATGTGTATCACTAGCTTAGTTGACTTAATAATAATGTGAGATACTTAAATGGTCTTAATATTTCTCTAAGTTTTGAAGTTGAATTTGTTATATATTGATTCACTCCCCCTCTCAGTATATCTATGTGCATAACAAAAAGTATAATTTTAAATATATTTAATTTAAAATTATTATATTTATTTTTAATTTCTTGTAAATGTAGATATTTTATCAAACATCAAAATCTTTGTCTCACACGTGAAAAAAAAAAAAAAAAAAGGAACTTAGAGAAAAAAAATCTAAAAATTATCTTTTCATTAAAAATTGATATCCTGCTTTCAAAGAAAAGGAAGAATTTAATTTGGATGCATACAAAAAATGTTATGCAAACTATAGAATGAATAATTATTAATTCCACGTCAAAAAATTATAAAAATAATTGGGTAAGTGCACAAAGATGGTGGTCAAAAAGGGGTATAAGTGGACACTTTATTTCTAAAATCAGGTGAACCTGAACTTCGAGGCAAAATTTGAAAGTCATCCACTCAATATATGAAGATAATCAAAGAACAAATATTGTAGTACTCTGAATTTAGTTTCCAAAATACTATTTTTTTTCAAAATTGGATAAGATTAAGGGGGTCAAATCCTCCGTGCATGAAAAACAGACCCTAATTTTTTTTTAAAAACAGAACATAGTGTCTGACGTGCACATCAAAAAAGTCATAGTTAGATTTAGTATTTCAACAAATCCTTTGGAAGAAAGATAGTTAAGAGTGAGCACTAGAATATGTGTACTTTTTTGTAATTTTTTGTTGATTATTTTTTTTAATGATTTTTCCAATCAAGCACATCCTGAAAATTAGGTACCTATTCATGCGTGAAGCATAAGATGCACTAAAAAAATCGAAATACAATTTTTTTTTAAATTGTAAATAATCAAGTGCACTACAATAATATATAAAGATTTTTAAATTTGGATAAGTATATCAAAATTTATTAAAAAAATGGTGCACGTATGTTTGTGAGAACTATGGAGACACTGGTAAAAGAAATTGAATAATAATATGTTATTGTTGTTCAAATTTTAAAAAAAATTATATGGTTAGAAAGCTCAGAAGATGGGTGAAAATGTGGTGGCAATTTTATAAATAACCACTTGATGAAGTGTAAACCTGATGATGACAAAGTCAAGAAACCAAGTTGATAAATAAAACACGTCAAAAAGGAGGGAAATGGAGGGAAATCAAACTTCCAAACCATAGCTTTTTCATCCAGGGCTATTTCCAAGCCTAAACAATCAAAAGAGCATACGAGGTACCTATGGTATAAAAAGCACGTATGAGGTACTTATGGTGAAAAAAGCGCGTACACTCTATCTTAACTATAAACAGCGCATACGCACTACTTTTGTTTAAATTTTGGGAGTGTGCATAATATGATATTGTATATATAATATGTGTATACACATATAATATATAAATATATAATATATAATATTTATATATATATATAATATATTTAATATAATATATTAAGTCTCTCTCTCTCTCTCTCTCTCTCTCTCTCTCTCTCTCTCTCTCTCTCTCTCTCTCTCTCTCTCTCTCTCTCTCTCTCTCCCTCCCTTTCTCTTCACATTTTCTTTACTACAAGTAGTGTGTATGAGATATTGAGCCTATTAGTTCACTGCCCTGCCACAACATTTTTAAGGTGTAGGAGTGCATACGCACTAATTATGAGTTCTAAGTGTGTACAGAGTGAAAAAAAAATATCGTTGGGCTTGCCAACATTTTAGGGACTAACAATGCACACACAGTTATTAATATAGCGCATACTGGGTACTTAGAAATAGTTTTATTTTCTCAAGAGTCTCAATGGCCTCAAAAGAAGTTTTTGAAGTCATTGAAGCCCCCACTGCCACTGTGTCTACACTTCTATCACGGTTTTATACATAGAAGTAAGTGATTTTTTTTTTGCATTATTTCAAATGATTGAATTGTTGTTCTTATTAGTTTTGTCAATATTATTGTGATTGTTTAATAGTTTTGATTCAAAAAAATAATGATAAGATGCATATTTATGGTTATTTGTTTGTTTATGAACTTTTGTTACATATATATGTAATATGATTCTATTTAGGACAGCCGATATCAACCATGAGAAACAAGTGAGGAACAATTGAACAATAAGAGACTAAAAAGGAAAGACAAAGGCAGTGTATGAAGAAATTATCTGCCATAAGAACAATGGAAGAAGAAGGTATGTTATTCTCAACATCTCAATTCGATTTACCAAATGAACATAATGCACCTAATGCAATTGAAGGAGAGACATTTGATTTACCGTATGAACCTAATGCAATTGAAGAAGATACCACATTGAATAATCAGTTAAATGATGAACATGCACCTTCTCTATTTGATGAATTGAATGTACACAATGCACTGATGTTAACACCTCTTAGAATCATTCGTAGGAAACCAAAGTATCTAATTGACATTGATGAGAATATATTGAAGCCAATGCCCGATAAAATGAATGAACGAACTTGTAGGAGAATGGTTAAAAGAATATGGAAAAACTATTTTGAAAACAAATCAAACCGCAAGATGTCAATTAATTGTTCAAATGATTAAAAATTTGAATTTTAGAGAGACAATGAAAATTCTAGGCCTAAGATCATCTAAAAGTAACAGTGAAAGAAATATTGTGAGAAATCTATTTGATGCATATCAAGCTATTGGTTCAAAATCGCGTACTAAAGATTCTAATGCTACTTGACGTGTCACTACATCAACCATAATGAGCAGGAAAATAAAAAAAGATTGTTTGATAAGAAAAACAAGTAAGTCATTAAATTTTAGCAGTACAACATTAAGTAAAGCATAACAGAGGCAAGAAAAAATAGAGGAACCTAACAATAATTCTCTTTGGGCATTATTGGGTAGACTACCACACAAAGACAAAGTTGTTGTTGATGCACTAAAAACATTAATTGAAAAAATTTGGCATGACAACACAAGAGTTTTGCCCAACCAAAGAGATGTTGTTAGAAGGCAAATCGGGTCTACAAATAGTGGGCCACATGCCAAACACTATTTGGATATGACTCAAACAAAATTTTATGAAATATTCCTTCAAAATTTCCTCAAATAAGAATTTCTCAAAGATTTTTTGAAATGGAAAAACCATTTTATATTAAGATTAATCATGTACATGCCATGTGTTGTTGTAGGATGCATATTGAATTTTTCATGCACTATGATATTTTTCGTCATATTTGTTCTACTTTGCACACTAATGATGTTTTGCAGGAATGCAATATACAAGAACCTCTTAAGTCGGTAAGAGAATTTATTTCAAGTGTGCTATGCAATAGACATGGTGGTTGCATTTATCATAAGATGTCTTGTTTGGAAGGTTCGTGTGCTATATGTGGTGGTTTACAACATTTACCAGGATGTGTACATTTGGAGAGAACACATGAAACTGGTAGGAAACTAGTTTCTTTTGGAAAATACAAGACAATCACATATGGAATTAAAGATGGAAAAGATTTGAAGAGATGTGAGCTAGTGAAAAATGATATATGTGTAACTGAATTTATGAAAATGTTTCAAGAGAAACTAGTTTATGAGCACATAATGCATACACATAGAGTTTGATGGTAAGATGAGCAATTCAAGTTATGTAAGGACACATTTCCTCTTGGCACCATTGTCTCTATCATTGAATTTTTTTTAAATTATACACTACAACCTCAAAATGAAGTGCAATCTATGTATTATCATTCTACACAAGTTTCTATTTTTGTACACATAACATTCATGCATGTAGATGATAGCACAGAGGAGGATAGAAATGTTGTAAGAGAGTATCACTTCTACATAAGTGATGATCGTACTCATTCATCAGAGTTTGTACAAGGATGCTTTAAAGTTTTCTATGATAATTTAAAGGAAAGAAACATACAATACAACCGACACTTAATATAGTCAGATAATTGCACTGCACAATTCAAGAATGCAAGGATGTTTTATTGGTTGACAAGGATGCATATGACAAGTGATGTACAACATTTTGGGAATTTCACTGAGGCTGGAGATGGTAAGGGGGAGCACAATGGTGTAGGAGCATGTGTAAAAAGATCCCTAGCTAGAGAAGAATTGAAGTACGAAGGTGGTGTTGAGTTGATAGATGCAGAAACAATTGTTCGATGGTGTAAGCCTACAATGGGTCTAGGTAATCCAGGTATGTCAATGGCTCGTATATATTTTTGGTTGTTCACTGAATCTAACATTGAAAACTATCTATATTGTTGTACAGTTGCAGGATCAAGTGGCATGCACTCATTTATGAGCTCAAATACAATTTGACTATTAATATATACGAGACAGATGGTATGTTTTTTCTCTTCATGCATGTATTGCTTATGGGAAGAATGTGAATCACAAGAGTGGGTTGACAAATGATCTTGTAGACCGTTGGTTCCCATTGATACATATCTGCTGCCCTACTAAATGGACAAGGTTAGTCTAAGATAAATAACACAAAAGACACAAAAAAATCATTAGTGTTAATCAATCAAAAACTAATCTAAATAGACATATCAAGAGAGACACTAAAAACATGAAAGCATATTTAACTAAAGAAGCAAATATGATGAGGCATCTCCAAATACCTCCTAACATGTTCTTAGTTTCTTCTCCCTTGTTCCTCTCCTCTCCAAGTTCCAAAATAGTGTAGCTCTCAGCAACTTTTTGCACTATGGATGCTTATGGAGGATTCAGATTGTAATATTGCTCTAAATGTGAATAAAGAAACTAATATTAAGCTATTGATACTAAAATGATTTATTTTAACCAAAATGACAATACATGAGTTTGCTATGCTAAATGCTCTCTTAAAATGCCTATAGGTTAAATGCATACAAATTTTCAGGATGTGGATTATGAAGAATTTATAGGAAAAATGGAGCAATGGATGGTTGAGATTGAGTAATCTCAACAAGGGTCAGGATTGAATGATTTCAAATCCATGTGAGGGCTTTCAACCCAATCCCAGGATGACAAGTGTCAATGTGAGATAGGTTGAGAGGAGAGGAAATAAGCATTTAATGCTTGACATGACCTTAAGAGTTAAAGTCAAGATTGGTTGAATGAATAAACTCTTTATTCAAAGAATAAAGCTTTTATTCAATGGATAAACTCTTGTGCAAATGTGAAATGGATGAATATGGTCAAAACAATAAATGTTTGGGGAGACAAGTTTGAAATAACCATAAATGGTTATGTAAGAGCCATAAATGGTCATGTAAAAGCATTAAATGTTTTTCAAAGACTTTGGAGTCTTTGAGAAGTGACTCCATTTTGCTTAGGAATGTGACAATAATTAGGGGATGGATTAGGCTAATTAGGAAGGGGTTAGAAGAATCTAGAAGGGGATTAGATTTGCAAGTGGATTTGGTGGGTGAGGGAAAATAGGATTTTATTAAAAATAAAAATTCATTTATTTGAATAAATGTGTACAAGTTACATTTGTAGGAAAATGCAAGTGGGGGGGGGGGATAATGATTTAAATAAATGTTTTTATTTAATTTATTTAAAAGAGGAAAAGGGGGATTTAATTAAATAAATTGATTTTATTTATTTAATTGAATGGAATTTGATTTAATGAATTAATTAAAATAAATTGAATAATTTATTTAATTAATAGAAGAATGTTTGGAGATGAATTAATTAAATATTAATTTAATTAATTGATGGCTAGTGGATTTTTAATCAAATAAATAGCGAATATTTATTTAATTAAGTTGGACAGATTTATGTGACTACATTTGCCCCTCTTTGAGACGGTGCAGTTTATCACGTCATTTCAAAGAAAGAAAAATTGGTGTAAAGAAATGCCCCATAAAATGTAAATTTAATGGGTGGTATGCCCCCTCGAGAGATGGGCTGAAAAAGTTTGAAAAATCGGGTGATCTCTCGAAAAAGAATGAAAATTGGCAGGGTGTTAGAAGAGAAGAAGTTAGCAACGTGGGTGAAAAATAGAAGAAATCGGAGATAAAATGGAGAAATGGGGGACTCGGGAAGTTCATGGGGACCACGGCAGTGAGCGGGGGGGAGTTACAGTGACGACAAAGGGTATAAATGGGGTGAAAGGGGGGAAAACAGGATCATTTGTGACCACGACCAGTGTGAAACGAGAGCTCTGATAGGGACATTTGGAGGAGCGAGCAGCAGTTAGGATGCCGATACCGATAGCTTAGCACAGATTCGAGCGAGTCCGACGGTTCCAGCGCCCAGATGACTACAGACCAGCGGTACGCAAATGTGAATTTTTAATTTTTAGGCTTTTTTGATATGTTTTTAGCTGAGTCCAAGTCGGGTCAGAGCAAGAGCACTAGAACTACGTTTTTGGCGCTTTTGCTCCATGAACTAGCGCTATTGTGCCGCAATGGCGCTATTGTCCCTTTGTTTGAGTGATTTTGATTTTCTTTAGCACTATTGTAGGCAAGTTTAGGTGCTATTGATGAATAAGCGCTATTGAAGGTTTGTTTGAGCGCATTTGTAGTTTTAGCACTATCGAATAGCTGATTGAGCGCTTTTGTTAGGGTTGTAGCGCTATTGTTGGGAAACTAGCGCTTTTGATGGTAAAATAGCATTTTTGCATTAGGATAAAGATATGCCCCAATTTGGATGAAGAGAATCTCCTGATGTCAATGATGGGTGGATGGCGAGGTGAAGTGGGAGTTGTTTTGAACCATAGCAGCCTGATGAGACTTAGGTCATTTGTTAGGATAAATGCCCGTTGAAGTCTAGGTGGCCATGATTGCTTACCTGTTGAGACCCAAAGATACTTGATCAAAGTATCTGATGATAGTCTAGGTTTAAACTTGAGAAAGTTTGAAAACAAAACAACTGATGGTGATTTGATGAATGTCCATGTGCAGGAGGAGCTACGCATGTTGCAGTTACACGAGCGCCATCCTGCGACATAGAAGTTGCAGGATCAATTGACAGAGGCGGAGATCGATTGCATTGCCTCGATGGGACTATATGAGGTGATGCACATGCCCGTGATTCATATGAATCACAGTTTGATCACAACACTAGCAGAGTGGTGGTACAGCGAGACGTGCACCTTCCATTTGGCACAGGGGGAGATGACAGTGACCTTGGAGGATGTGTGGCACATCCTACGAATTCCGATTCGAGGGGAGCTGGTCACATATGATAGATCCTGGGGGACTCTTGCAGTTCAGAGGATTTTTGATGAGGATTTTTTCATTGATGATGGCTCGATTGCGTGGGAGGAGATAGCAGCATTAAATGAGCCTCTGCCAGTAGTTTTAGCAGGTATCGTGGGAGGACTACTCTGTCCAAACAAGTGATCACATGGGTTGGCCGTGGGGTGGGGACAGGTGATCAAGATGATGGTTACCGAGAGGACCCGATTTGCATGGGGGTCGTGCGTGCTGGCGCACATGTACTAGGAGTTCTATGAGGTGGTTTATCGGGAGAGGGGTTCCTTAGCAGTGGGCATGACGCTACTACATATTTGGGCTTGGGAGCACCTACCAGTGACTCGACCGGTGAGTCTGAGATTCTGGGTAGTAGACCAACCGTACATGTTCATGTATGGTAGTATGATGAGTCAGCCCCACTTGAGGAAGTTAGAGTGGTGGTGGCGGGCACTAGATGATCTAGATGCAGTTATATGGCGGCCATACTTGGAGTGTGAGCCATGGGATGATGACGCAGAGGCACTGCCGTATGTTTTTATGACTCAATTCCTCATTGGGAGGACCGCATACCATGTAGAGAGACAGGTGCCTGGGAGAGTGCTGAGATAGTTTGGATGATAGCAGGGACTGCCCAGTAGATTAGGAGAGTATGCACGGGTTATTAGGGAGAGGTATGCATGGGGTCCAGTGCTACCATATGATCAAGCACTGGCAGAGTTTCAGACCCTGCAGGCGAGACCGTGGGATATACGACCAAGGGTCATGGATGTAGGAGTGATAGATGAGTACACGCAATATCGGGCAGCGCACCCGATCCTATGGATATCGGATCCAGTCGAGCCGATCCCAGATTTTGAAGATGAGAGGGGACGGAGATGGAGGACAGCAGGAGGTCGAGGACCTAGGGCAGGAGGAGGGGGTGGAGGAGGTGGTGGAGGAGGTGGAAGAGGAGGAGGTAGTGGAGGTGGAGGAGGTGGTGGGTTGGGGATGCAGAGTCAGCGGAGAGGGAGAGGTGGACTGCCTCTACAGATATCACAGGGACCCTTGATACAGGGAGGAGTTCAGCAGAGTGGGAGGGGGATGGAGAGAGAGATCCCGATGGACAAAGGGGAGGGGATGACTGGAGAGGATGGTATAGGTGAGGCGGCGATGGACACTGGGGAGCCACTGGAGATCTACGAGATCACATGATAGTACGTTTGCAGACCCGGATAGAGGATTTGGAGGAGGAGGTGGCAGCTAGGGATGTGCAGCTATTTGCACGGGAGTCAGAGCTAGCGGTGGTGCTGCAGGAGAGGGATAGTGCAGTGGAGAGATTGGCCAAGCTATAGGAGAGAGTCCGGGTTGGAGTAGGGGCACAAGGTCCTACGGGGGAGGTGATGAGGGAGATGCAACGAGCACAGGCAGAGATAGAGTACTAGTGGGGTTTGTATGAACAGGTTGGGCCAGTTAGCCAGCAAGCTCTCAGCTATTCTCAGATGCGATAGGTCAGATCAGAGCGATCGCAGAGGGCGCAGAGCAGTGGGGGTGTGATGTGTCCTCTATAGCGAGAGAGATCAGGGGATGCAGGAGGGAGCGGGGGTTCAATGAGGCCTCCACGGAGAGATGGATCAGGTGGTGCAAGCACCAGTGGGAGAGCAGGTGGTGATGGTGGTGGTGGTACAACATCTGGCCAGAGTGGCATTTGAGAGAGCATTTTTGCATATATGTATTGTATCATTGTTTATTTGTTGGACTGTATCTTGGATGGCTCTTGGTAGCCGATTTTGTAGACTTCATTGTACTCTGATATATGAGATGATATATATATGAGGAGATCCTATATTGTGATGATATGCATTTGATGTTTATGGATGTTTATGCAAGATGATGAGTGATTGCTTAGATGGATTTGTGTATATGAATGTATGAGATGTTTCTGATATGCATGGTTTTATGATGATTTATGATGTGGGATACTAACATATGAATGTAGGTTTATATATGTATGATTTATTTTGATTTTTTGATGTAATTCTTTATGTATGTAATGCCATGATGACGATATATGCTTATGATGATTCATGAACAGGATTTTGGTGTTTCCTATGCAATGATAATGATGAGATAATTTATGCAATGATGTAATGGTTTGAATGGATGATGTTATGTATGGATATGCATCTAGATGTTTTTAGATGAATGTAATATGGATAAACAAAATGTAAAGTACAAATGTTTATATGATAATGCCTAAACAAATGCATATGTATAATGGATATATATAATGGGATGAGCCAATGTTTGGAAACAAATGGGATTTATGATTCTAAATGCTTAAATATGTTTTAAGTAAAAAGGATAATACGATGATATTACAACTGGTGGTTTTAATAACTGCACCTTAATGCAATTAAAAAGAGGATAATGAAATGAATCCTAAAATGAGTATAATAATATTTTTAATAATGGATGAATGAATGCACCTTTTAACTAGAAATGAATGTATGCAATATTAAATGATAAAGGATAATGAAATGATGATGGATAATTGACACTAAATGAATGCATAGTAAATTATTTAAAAACACAATCAAAGACAATTTGATCCCATGAATGAATCTAATTATTTATGATTGATGCAATGATGCAAATGGATAATGAAAACTAATGTCACACATGAAATATATGCAATATTAAGTTAAAAATGACATGAATGGACATAATGCAAGATGCACCTAAATGTGATGATGATATGACCATGAGGAATGCAAGGTTTTTAAGACTTTGCATGATGCATTGATGATGTATCAGAGTACTCGGTCATGATTTGTATCCAAGACCAGCTTTATTGGTCACTTTTGCATGTAAATCCTACATATGAATGAATGAATGGATGGGTGATATGCAACGGAATGCAAGATATACACAGAAGAGATGGAATGACAATCCATAGTGCTCTATTTTCATCATTGAGCTTTAAAATGTTGGAAGAGAATACAAGCATCTTGACATAATGATTCAAGATGACCTGAGTATTCCTTACATGGATTTTATATAGCAAGTTAATACAAACGACTTGATATAAGGGTCAAGTCGACCAGAGTATTGCTTGTGGAACAGACAAGGATTATCGCCTTTCATGCATGACTTGGATCGTCCTCCTTGATCTTAGGCTGATCATATCCTGAGACAAGTGCATACCGTACTAAGAGATAAAACCTTTATCCAATTTGGATGGGGGAGGAACCAAAGGATGAGCATTGTACCTGCAAACAAACAGTATATACATAAAGAATAAAGAATAAGGATCCTTGGTAATGGTTCATGCTCATATGGTCGAGGTATACGTTGTAGTCAGCAAGCCATAGTGACCTATGACTGCATTTGGCATAAGATCACGTAGCCTGGTGAACTTCCCACGTAGACACCATTAGTACATGCCCCAGAACTTCATTGGAAGTAATGCGCAAATGATACAAAACAATGTTGAAAGATCCCGATACAGATAAACAAATGATTGTACTCACAAATCAACCAAGTATTTGATAGCTTAACATAATTTTCTTGTCAAAGAAAACGTCATTTTTGTCTTTGTTTTGATAAGGAAGGATGTATCCTTGTTTTAAAGACAGTTTGATTGTTGATGTTGATTGTGTGGTGTGATTGATAAATGGTCATCATGTGAGTATTATGTCAATGTTTGTTTTGTATCTGCTCGGATGAATATGTACAAGGTGTTGCCATGTTTTTGTTTTGATTTTCGATGGTTTTTCAATGTTTTTGGATTTTGTGGAACAATTTTGAATGTTTTTGGATTTTGCGAGACATTTTTGAATGTTTTTGGATTTTGTGAGATATTTTTGAATGTTTTTGGATTTTTGTGAGATATTTTTGAATGTTTTTGGATTTTTGTGAGATATTTTTGAATGTTTTTGCTAATGAATCATCAGTAATGTAGAATTCACTTCCATCAACTAGATTTTAAGGGTATTGCCCCCAAGTGTAGACATGACTATGAAAAAAAGTGGGATGCAAGACGCATGAAGTACTTTCGTTGATTACAGATCAAATAACAAGCCATGGTTAGATGGATGGATGGATGTGTGTATGAATGTGATCGCAACGAGCCGGAAAGATACTGGAGCCATTTTCTTTACGAGTGGTGCCTGTTTGCCAAGTTTTCACCATCGCACTTACCTAAGGTGCCAACTGAGTGGTTTGTTCACCGTTTGGATGCATGATTTTTCTTTACTTTTTTGAATGTTTTTGTATTTCTTCAGGACATTTTCTGAATGTTTTTGGTATTTTCTGATATGCAGGGGAGCCTGATGCTCTGGACAGCTTAGGAATAAAACCGTTTGAGGTGCATGCTGTTGATTGGATCTACAAGCGGTTCTCCTTCTGATGTAGCCAACTGATATGCCCCGGACCCAAATACAGCAGTGACAACATATGGGCCTAGCCAGTTTGATTCAAACTTTCCCTGATGTTCTTTGTTTGGTTAGTTGCAAGGATTCTCTCGTAGAACAAGATCGCCGACCTCAAATGTACGAGATCTAACTCGGTGATTGTAGCTTCTACTCATGTGCTGCTAATAGGCTTTGAGGTGATTGTATGCAGCTTGTCCTTTCTCATCAAGTAACTCTAAGTCCTGAAGGCGTGAGACTCTATATGCTTCATCATCGATGAGATTGTGCAAGGAAACTCGTAGTGATGGGATCTCGACCTCAATAGGCAAGATAGCTTCTGCACCATAGACCAATGAACAAGGAGTTGCACCTGTAGGGGTTCGAATGCTAGTTCGATATGCCCATAGTGCTGGATTCAATTGAACATGCCAATCACGACCGGCATCATTGACTGTCTTCTTTAGGATTCTTAATATGTTTTTATTGGATGCTTCGGCCTGACCATTGCCTTGTGGGTAATAAGGGGTGGAAAAGCGGTGTTGGATATGAAATTTCTCACAAAGTTCACGGACATCCTGATTTTTGAAAGGAAGACTGTTATCTGTGATGATGGACATGGGCACACCATACGGGTAGATGATGTAGTCGAGGATGAATGAGGCGACTGCTTGCCAGTGACTAGGGTAAGTGGAACAGCTTCGATCCACTTTGTGAAATATTCGGTGGCGGTAATAATGAATTTATGGCCGTTAGATGAAGATGGGTGAATCTTACCCACAAGGTCAAGGCCCCATTGACAAAAAGGCCATGGTGTCATGATTGGTTGCAGTTCCTGGGCTGGTGCGTGTATCAGGTCACCATGAACTTGACATTTCTTGCAATTTCTGACAAAGTAGTAGGAATCTTTTTCCATAGATGGCCAATAGTATCCATTGCGCAGGAGTTTCTTGGCTAATGACAAACCACTTGAGTGAGTCCTGCAAATTCCTTCATGTACCTCTTCCAAAGCCTTTGTTATCTCACCTTGTTCCAAACATCGAAGGAGAGTACCATCAAGACTACGTCGGTATAGGGTTTCAGCAATATGGTATATCAAGCAATTTGGTGAATGAAGGTTTTATGTTGGTTATTCGATTGGTTGGAAGGAAGGGTGTGATCGTGGAGATAGGTGTAGAATTCACCGTACCATGGGGATTCAGAACTGACAAGGCAACATATCATTTCAAATTCAGGGATATCATACGCGGGAATCCAAAGCTGTTCTACCAAGAACTCATAGCATGTTGAATTCTGTGGAAGATCTAGGAGAGATGTGATAGTAGCCATAGCATCAGCAGCTCGATTCTGATCTCTTGGTATCTATTCAAAAGTGATAGTAGTAAATGATGTTTTTAGATTGTCCACCATTTGCTTATATGGCATGAGTTTATCATCCTTGGTCTGATACTCATCTGTTGCTTGTCAAATGACTAGTTGGGAATCGCCATTTAATTGCAGTTCTTGTAATTTCCATTGTACGGCTAGCCTGAGTCCTGTGATCAAGGCCTCATATTCTGCTATGTTGTTGGTGCATGGAAATGTGAGCCTGTAAGACTTCGGGATGCTATCACCTTGAGGTGTGATAAACAGAATGCCTGCCCCCGAGCCATGCCTAGTTTATGAACCATCAAAGTATAGTTTCCATGGTTGTGTTGTTGTAATCATGAATAGCTCTTCATCTGGAAAATTGGAAATGAGAGGATGATCGCCTGTGAGGGGTGCATTGGCCAACTGATCCGCAATAACTTGACCTTTGATATCTTTACGATCCACATACTCGATGTCAAATTCACTTAGAATCATCACCCATTTGGCCAAGCGGCCTGTCAATGCTACTTTGATGAGTAAATACTTGAGTGGATCAATCTTTGCAATGAGTTGTACCTTGTGTGTTAACAGATAGTGCCTCAGTTTAGTGGCTATCAGGATTACTGCAAGGCAAGCTTGCTCAATAGGCGTGTAATTGAGTTCATAGCCCACCAGTGTGCAAGAGATGTAGTAAACAGCACACTCTTTTCCTTTTGCATTATGTTGTGCCATTAGTACACCCAATGTTGTACTTGTTGCTGAGATATATAGTAACAACAGTCTGCTTGGATCTGGTGGCATCAGCAATGGTGGATTCATGAGATAGTCTTTAAGCGTTTGAAATGCTTGCTAGCATCGAGCATCCCACTGAAAGCGGATGTTCTTGTGTAGCAGGTGTGTGAATGGGTGACACTTATCAACCAATTGTGCAATGAATCTTCGGATGGATTGAAGCTGCCCTTGTAATGTCCTTAGCTAACTGATATTCTTTGGAGGTGGCATGTCCATGATTTCTTTTACCTTTGCTGGGTCGACCTCAATACCTTTGCTTGAGACAATGTATCCTAGAAGCTTCCCGGAGGTCACTCCAAAGACACATTTCTTTGGGTTGAGTCGAACATGGTATTGTTCCAGTCTATCAAAGATTTTATCTAAGATGTGGAGATGCCCTTCTCTGGTGAGTGATTTTGCTAGTAAGTCATCAACATAATCTTCCATCATAGTATTCATCATGTCATGGAAGATGGTGGTCATTGCTCTTTGATAGGTTGCTCTTGCATTCTTTAGACCGAAAGGCATTACATTCCAGCAATATGAGCCCCATGGACATGTGAAGGTTGTCTTATGTTGGTCCTCTGGTGCGATCTTTATTTGATTGTATCCTGAAAAGCCATCCATGAGTGAAAGCATGGCATGTCCTACTGTCAGATCCACTATGATGTCGATATTTGGTAGGGGGAAGTCATCCTTAGGACATGCCTTATTCAAATCTCTGAAGTCAGTACAAATGCGGGTGCCCCCTTTTGGTTTTTCGACAAGCACAATGTTGGAGATCCATTCTGTATAATCAATTGGTCTAATGAAACCAACATCTAGGAGTTTCTTGAGTTCTGTTTTGACTAGCACTGCAATCTAGGGATGCATCTTACGAAGCTTCTGCTTGATAGGTTTGGCTCCTTCTGCTACGGTGAGGTGATGCATGACTAAATCAGGATCAAGCCCAAGCATGTCTGCATATGACCATGCAAAGTTGATCTGACGCTCCTGGAAGAATTCTATAAATTTAGGTTGTTCCTCTGGAGTGAGAAGAGATGTCAAATGTATGATATGAGGATTGTCAGGAGTACCCACATTGTATTCTTTGGTTTCCTCGATGAGAATCGTTGATCGTTCCTATTATGTACTAGCAGGGAGAATGTCAAACCCTTCATCCTCAGGTGCCTCAAAGAGGTTTTCACCATTGGATACACTCTTTCTTTTTACTTTTGTTAGATCAAACAGTGCCACAGTGTGGTTTTCACTGGAAGATCCATGTTTTACAGTTATATTTTTGCAGCTGAAAGGTTTGGCATCCGCCCCGAAGTATGCTGCGCTATTAAGTTCAATGGCGAATCTAGCTTTGTGATCCCCACTTGATAGATTATCCCTTAATTCCAAAAAGTCAATGATGGCCTCATCATTTTGGAAGAAGTCAAGACATGGGGGATTTGGTTGGTTCCATTCAATAAGTTCAGGGTGGATAATGGGCATTACTTCATCGATTAAGTTAAGCTCGTTAGATGTATCAGTGAGGTTTAAGACATTATGGTGAAGGTCGTCAATGGTACTCTCCCTGTCAGAATCAGGCGTAGGATGAGACGTAGGGTCTATGGAAGATGTTTCCAGTTCAGGAACCCATGTGGTCTTTATCTGTGCTTCTCCATAAACAGGGATGTCTTTGCATGGTGGAGGTGGTGATGTGTCTTCCTCATCTGAAGTATTAAGCTATACAGAATCAAATTCCCATTCATGTGAGTCGATCTTTGAGTCACTTTCCAGCATCTGATTACTATACCATACCGGGATGTCTTTGGAGTTAAATACTACAGGTGTGATTGGTTGATGTAACTTTGTATTGATCGGTGTTGCAGGGAGTTTGATGGGGATCAAGGAATCTGATACGGGGAGTATCGATAATATTAACTCAGTGGTTTCTACTGGAACTGCTGGTGCTCTAGATGTGGCTGCGGGTTCTGATATAGTTGTTGTTGCTAATGGTACTATTGATGTGATGGCTACTGCGGATGGGATTACTGGTTCGCTTGATGGCATTGGTAATGGTTGTGTTGGGATTATGAGCCTCGGTGGGGCAGTTGTGATGGTGCTTGATGCTGCTTTGATGATGAAAGGTGTCCTTTTTGCAGTAGGTTGACATAATGGTTTGTTGGGTTTTCCTTTGAATCTGAGTTTAGGAAAGATTTCTTTCTCAAAGCCTAGGCCTGTATTACCTTTGGGTTTGAATTCTGGCAGCAGAGGTTCATGTCGTCCTTGTTTGCAATATCTTAAAGCACTCTGACCATCATATCCCATTCGTTGCATAATGAGGAGACCTTTGCCATACTGATCCATAGGAAGTTTAACTTGCAGTATATCAGTGGTGATGGGATCTTTGTAGATCCATTCCGCTAGGTCCTCATCTTGGCTTTCTTCCTCTTGACTCTTTCCAAGGATGAAAGGCGTCAAAGCACACGCTGGCATGATCAGCGGTTGTTGGAGTAACTGCTATGGTTTACCATGTGTTCTAGGAGAAGTGAGCATCTGTCCCACACAAAAGAGTTGACTCAAGTTGTATTCCCCAAGACCTTCCTCTGCTACTTTCATCTTAAGCTTTTCTTGCTTTGGTATAGTGGTGTTTGAACTGGCAAGAGAGGCGGGACTTATATATGATGTGGAGGAAATGGTTTCTCTATTATTAGGAATGGTAATCTCTGGTTGATGGCTGATATTATGGCAAAATGCAAAGGGATTTGCATCACCCAGGATTGTGATCTCTACACCGTTATGTGGGAACTTGATACATTGATGTTAGGTAGATGGAATGGCTTTCATGGCATGTATCCAAGGTCTCCCTAATAATAGATTGTATGGCAGAGGAAGGTCCAGAACCTGACAGATGATGTGTTTTACCACAGGGCCCACTCGGATTAGTAGTACCACAGCTCCTTTGGATTAATGCTCTGCATCGTCATAGGCTTTGATTGTGATCTTCTTACGAGGATCTACTGATTCTACCGCATATCCTAATGCTGTGACCAACTATACTGTACAAATGTTTAGGCTTGCTCCATTATCAATCAATACTCGCTTGATCCTATGCTGGTTTATAAAGCCTTCAATGTGTAGCGAAGCGTTATGAGGTTGCTGGAAGGAAGAGTTGTCACTTTCAGAAAAAGTGAGACAAGGTGATGACTTTAGACTTCCAACCATGGCTTGAAATTGGTCTGTATTCAGATTTGCAGGGACTAACGCCTCTTGGAGTGCTTGATCCAAGATAGTTTTATGAGATGGCGATAGACGCAATAGCTCTAAAATGGATATAAGCATAGGCATTTTGTCTAATTGTTCCACAAGATTGTACTGCTTTGGCATGGAGGTGGTGCCTTGTGGAGCTGCCTTTGTGGTAACTTTGTCGTGACGCGTAACAACATTGCAATTTGAGATGGGATTTTTGAAGGTTATAGTTGCAACTTGTTCACTGGCATCATACAGATGATTTACAGTGTAATTATACGTAGCCTGTGTATAATCAGTGGTATCAGTGCCTCGCCTGGAAGTGGAAGGACCCCTTTGATCTTGTGATGGAAGTGGATTTTTGAACATCAGATGATCATTATTTGTTGTTTTTGGGTCATGTCCTTCAATTTCAATTTCTCCTCGGTCAATAAGATCTTGAATGAGATCTTTCAGTCGGTGACAATTACTTGTCTTATGCCCTCTCCCTTGATGGAATTCACAGTGTTCAGTATCTCTCCACCATGCCGGTTTGACCTAAGGCTCATAGTTTGATAGTTTAGGTAGAGTGACCAAATTTTGAGAAATGAGTCGTCGTAATACTATTTCAATGGGTTCCCCTAAGGGAGTGTATGTGCATTTTTGTTTTTGCTGACGAGGTCTTGGTTCATCGTGAGATGTGATGCGACCTTGATTAGAAGGAACATTTGTGTTGTTCTGAGGTGGAGGATTTTGTCCTGCAAATCGAACCACAGGTTGTGCATTTTGGATAGTCCGGGCATCCACAACCCCATCGTTGACGATATTCTTGTTCTTGTTCTAGAAGCTTGGTTTATCACTACTGAAGCGCAGGCAAGGACCATCTTTTGGTTCATTAAAGATTTTGATGAGTCCTTTCTTGATGAGTGCCCGTTCACATTTCAAACCCTTGGTGATCATATCATTAAAAGAGTCTGTGTCTTTGACATCCAGATGAAATTCCATTTCTTTGTTTAAGTTGGAAATGAATATTTCCACTAGTTCTCGTTCAGGTAACTGAAGAGAACGTCTGCTAGACATTTGGCGCCAGCGTTGTAGGAATACTGAGAATAGTTCACTTGGTTTTTGTTTGGTGTTGCACAGATCAGCCATGGTGATGTTGCGTTCAATGTTATGAGAGTAATGAGCAAGGAATTTTTGGATGAGTTCCTCAAATATTCTAATGCCACCTAATAGTCGGGAAAACCATGATGTGGTTGCTCCTCCCAAGCTTTGGGGAAAAAGGCACATTAGGTAGGTGTCTTCATATGCCACTTCAAGACAAGCGAAATGAAATTCTCTGACATGATCGTGGGGATCCCCCTTTCCTCTATATCTTTCAAATTTGGGTGTTTCGAATCCTCGTGGAAACGGTGGCATACAAAGATTTCTATCAAAAGGATAGGGACAGATGTCATTGAGTGAGAATTGGTTAGTTCTGACACCACTATGAAGTTGTTGGGTGAGATTCTTGACTTCTTGCCGCAACATCTCCATTTCATTTGGAGGAGGAGGTGGTGGGTTACCTCGAGGAATGTTATATCTGATGGGATCTCTACCTCTTTCCTCTTCATGGCGACTTTGTCTTTCTGATGCTTGTCTTAATTGGGCAAGATCAAAGTCAGAGGGGAGTTTTGCTCCTTCTTGAGTGAGTCTTAAGAAGTGAGCATCTGCATTGCTCTTGAGTATTTTGTCAAACAGTCTATTAAAGAGAGGGTTATGCTGAGCCCTTTCTATTATTGCAGGAGTAGGAGTACTTGGGTTTTCATCATTCGCATTCCCTCCAAGTGCTTCTTGAAATTCATTGAGGTTTTCCTCTTCTTCCTCTTCCATTTCTATTTCTCGTTGCCTTGTCTGTGATCGGGTTTGAACCATTTTGCTTTACAAGTTTTTGTTGAAGTTGAGTGAAAATAATGATGAGTTTTTGATGAAATGATAGTGTAGCATCGGAATTAGGAATCATCAAAACAAGTAGATCAATCAAAACACTAGACATGATAACTCAATCATAAGAGCACTCATTGCAAATGAACCTAATCCTAAGCACACTCAATAGAGATATGAAAACAAAGCATTCAAAATGAAAGATTATGCAAACCAAATGCAGAATTGAATGCTCCTTCCATGCGGCTCCATTGTTCTTCTTTCCTCTTCAATGGATTTGTGGATCTCACCTAAAAGTGCACATACAATTGAAAGCAAGATTGATGAAAAGCTCAAGAGTACTAGAAGCATAAGTTCGATAGTTTGATTAAGGATTCAGATTCGGACTCAGGATTCGGGATTCGGGATTCGGGATTCGGGATTCGCTTTGATTGAAAATCATCCAATTTATAGAAGAATTGGATAAATGACAAAATTGGCATGATGCAATTCAAATGGAAATTGCAAATCAATATGACAAAATATGACAAATTATGCACTTTCCATGCACAATTTGATTGATTGATAATTGATGACAAATTATGACACATTCCATGTCAAAATTGATTGATTATCAATTATGACAATTTCATGACAAATTGAAATGTCATTCCCATGGAATTAGGAGATGAAATAGGAGGGAAAAGAAATTAGAAATTAAGAAAATTAGAAAATTGAAATTGATGAAAATTAGGAATTAGAAATTGATGGAAAAATAGGAAATTAGGAACTAGAAGAAATTAGGTAAATTAATTAATAATTTGTCATTTATTAATTAATTTACAAGAGGAAGAATAATTAGCCAACTAAATAAAGATTTAATTGTAATGAGAAGACTTAGGATTAATAAATAATTTAGTAATCCTAGAGGAAGAAATGGCAAATTAGGTTAAATGAATAAATCATAAAACCCTAGAAGACGAATTAGAAATGCAAAAATGACAATTAGGCCTTGATTGAAGATAATTAATGTCATGATTTTGAATTGATCAATGACCAATGCGACAAAAATGATTTGATTGATAAATGCGCCAATTGACGAGGAACAATGACAAATTGATCCAAATTGACATAATTAAGACAGACAATGATCGATAACAAATCGGTCGCAAAATGACAAGATTGACAAAAGGACAAGAACCGATGACAAAATATATTGCAAAACGACAAGATTGAAAATGACCACGATCGATGACAAATTGATCGCAAGATGACAAGATCGAACATGACAACGATCGATGACAAATCGATCGTAAAACGACAAGATTGATAAACCGATCGCCAGATGATAAGATTGAAAAGAGGACAAAACCCTAATTAGGATTGACGATGTCCAAAATGATAAGATTGATGATAAAATTGATAAGAGAGCAATGATTGATGACAGACTAATCGTAAGATTGATAGGAGGACAAAACCCTAATTAGGATTGACGATGTCCAAAATGATGACAAATTAGCACGCACATTGATGCAATAAGATAAAATCGATCAAAATCATGACTGGATAACGTTGTCGACAAGACCAAATTCGAGGATGAGATGAATGAAGAGTATAGAAGAATGACTCGATGTTCGCAAATGATAAAGACCAAGTGCGTGACATAGGAGAAATGTTAATGCGACGCAAAAACCTAAAATGAGGCAATGCGCAAATGTTAAAGTATGACCTCGCAAGTGTTGACCATTTTTGGGTGTCTACATTTTGCCCCTCTTTGAGACAATGCGATTTTAAGCGTTGTTTCAAAGAACAATAATGAAAATGCCCCAGACAATGACAATGACATATGCATGCCCCCTCGAGGAATTGGCCGGAAACATCCAGAAAAGAGGCCAATTGATCGATAAGAATGATAGAAAATGATAGGATCGAATCGACTACCAAGATTGACAGAAGAAATGTTAGTAAGAAGAAATGAGACAGGGGAGAGTTAGAGATGAAGAAAACTTGCTTTCAGTAATGCACTTTATAGGTGAGAACCTTTATTTTTATGTAGCAAAATGGGTGCGTAGCATCATGGCATTGAAGGCTAGAGCTGAAATGCAATCCTTTTTGCAAAAGACAGACACATCACAGACAAACGACAATCACAACAAAAAGGAAAAGGACCATGAACCATCCCGGTTACTCTAAATCACTCAGTGACATCATCGAGCAACATAGGAACATGATCGAAGGCAAAGATAAATGCACAAATTCCAACAAATCAAACAAACATCTGGATCTTCATTGTCAAAAGTTGAAAGTGCTGAGAGGACGATCATGCTGTCTGGTTTCAGGAAATGCGGTACCCCGTCTAAGACAGGACACAGTCTGGTTTCGAGTATACCACACCCTGTATAAGACCCATGATAGTAGTGACAAGGACAAATGATTCTGATACTGATATTCGATTGATAAGACAATTTTGATCAATTTGAATGCTTGATTTGATTGAAAAGGTTCATCTATTAACGCATGATTTCAGTTAAAGCACGGTGTTGAATTGATTGTATGCTCAGTGATTTGTCGATGCACAAAGGGATGATTATTTGCAAAATGTTTGTTTTTGTTTTTTGAATTTTACAATTTTTTTTGTGTTTTCATTTTTTCAGGACTTTATATGACTTTTTAGAGATTTTTTCAGGACTTTTTTCAAATTTTTAGACTTTTTTTCAGGACTTTTTTCAATTTTTTTTATGATTTATTTCAGGACATTATTTGATTTAAATGCTCCAATGATTGATCATGACGAGGGAAAAGCACCCAATGCGCACTTGAAAGACACATAAACCAGGACCAAAACATATGTACAAGACACTGGAGTAAGCAAGACAGTGATTTTGACCAATAACAGGCCTGGAATAAAACATTGGGTTGAGACAAAGATAGGCATGATAATTGGCCGAGAGAAAGCATGGCTAGAAGTCATGATAGATGACGAAGCAATAATCTCATTACTCATGGCGCCTGATTGCCAGGTTTTCACCATGGTACTTGCCCAAAGCGCCTGTTTGCCAGGTTTTCACTAGAGGGCGAATCATCATTTTTTTTTGCTCTTTACTTTTTTCTCTTTTTTGCTTTTTTCTCTTTTTTGCTTTTTTCATTTTTTTGTATTTTTTTGCTTTTTCATTTTTTTGTATTTTTTTTTATTTTTCATCACTTTTTTTGTATTTTTTCAGGATCATATTTGAAGAAATATCCGACAGAAAACTATGCCCAGTACTTGCGAAGATGCATGCTATTGATAGGCTCAGACAGAGGTTCACCTTATGGAGTCGCAAGCTGATATGCCCCCGAGCCATAGGCTGCAGTTACTATGAAAGGCCCAACCCAATTAGGTTCAAACTTGCCCTTGATGATGTCAGTAGACTGTGCATTCTTGGGATTTGCCTTTAAAACCAGGTCTCCCACTTCGAAGTGTCGCCCTTTGACCTTCTTATTATAAGAGCGACGGAGACGATTTTGGTATGCTTGCAAATGTGTCAGAGCTGTCTGACGCTTCTCGTCTAACATCTCAAGCTGATGCAGTCGAGAGACTCTGTGTGTCTCATCATCAATCAGGTGTTGCAAAGAAACTCGCAAGGAAGGAATCTCCACTTCCAAAGGTAAAATGGCTTCCGCACCATACACCAAAGAATAAGGTGTTGTGCCAGTAGGTGTGCAAACAGAAGTACGATAGGCCCATAGTGCTGGATTTAACTGTACGTGCCAATCTCGACCAGCGTCATTGACAACTTTCTTTAGGATCTTGATAATGGTTTTATTTGACGCTTCAGCTTGACCGTTACCCTGTGGATAGTATGGGCTAGAAAAATGGTGTTGAATATGAAATTTTTCACAAAGCTCTTTAACATCTTTATTCTTGAAGGGTCGACCATTATCTGTGACTATGGCAAGGGGAACCCCATATCTACATATGATATAATTTAGCAAGAATTTTGAAATTTGGACACCAGTGATATGGGTCATGGGGATGGCTTCAATCCATTTTGTAAAATATTCTGTAGCTGTAATAATGAACTTGTGTCCATTTGCAGATGTTGGCTGAATCTTGCCGATAAGATCCAAACCCCACTGAGAAAAGGGCCATGGAGATATAACAGAATGAAGCTCTTGAGCTGGTGCATGAATATAATTTCCATGGATCTGACACATGTAGCACTTTTTAACAAAATCATGAACATCCTTTTCCAAAGTGGGCCAATAATACCCAGCACGAATCAACTTTTTGGCTAAGCTAAGACCATTGAAATGGCCCCCACATATACCATCATGAACCTCGTGTAAAGCCGTTTGTGCTTCATCAGAATCCAAACACCTGAGGAGGGTATGGTCAAAAGAACGGCTATAAAGGGTGTCGGCGATGATGACATATTTGGCTGTTTGTCGAATAAAGGCTCGGCGTTGGTTAGCGGAAAGGTTAGGTGGTAAGGTCTGGGATTTCAAATACTGATATATGTCATTGTACCAGGGGGAATTGGGACCAACAAGAATGCACATCACATCAGCTGACAGAATGTCAAAAGAGGGGACTAGCAATTGTTCGACCAGGAATTCACACTTGTCCATATTATGAGGTATATTCAACATAGAAGCG
Source organism: Cryptomeria japonica (assembly GCF_030272615.1). NCBI lineage: Eukaryota > Viridiplantae > Streptophyta > Pinopsida > Cupressales > Cupressaceae > Cryptomeria > Cryptomeria japonica. Next base: position 685,374,386 of record NC_081412.1, read on the forward strand.
ATTGTAGCCATTGCATCTGCTGACTTGTTTTGCATTCTTGGCACATGACTGAAATGGATAGCTGTGAATTTTGTCTTGAAGAAGTCTACCATGTGCTTATAAGGAATAAGCTTTTCATCTTTTGTTTCGTAGTCATCATTCACTTGTCAGATGACTAGTTGAGAATCTCCATAGACTTGCAAATGCTTGATATTCCAGTGGACTACCACTCGAAGTCCTGTAACCAATGCTTCGTACTCTGCAATGTTATTGGTACATTGGAAAGTTATTCTGTAGGACTTTGGAATAGCATCACCTTGAGGGGTGACAAACAAAATGCCTGCACTGGATCCAAACTTGGTGTGGGACCCATCAAAGTATAACTTCCATTCATTAGATGGTGTGAGAGCAAAGACTGATTCATTTGGGAAATCAGTCAACATGGGATGATCGTCCGAAATAGGAGCATCTGCCAGTTGATCTGCTATGACTTGTCCTTTTATCGCCTTTCGCTCCATATACTCAATGTCAAATTCACTGAGAATCATGACCCATTTTGCTAGGCGACCTATCAAAGCTGCTCGGCTGAGCAAATATTTTAAAGGATCAATTTTGGCAATCAACAATGTTTGGTGGCTTAGCATATAATGTCGGAGCTTTTGTGTTGCAAATACCACTGCTAAGCATGCCCTCTCAATAGTTGAATAATTTAGCTCATAGCCTACCAGTGTCTGGCTGATATAGTAAATAGCTTGCTCTTTGTCGTTCTCATCTTGTTGGGCCAAGAGAACGCCTAATGCTGTTTCAGTTGCAGAGATATACAATAAAAAGGGCTTTCCTTCGATGGGAGGCATTAGGATGGGTGGCGACAACAAATAGTCTTTGAGAGCTTGAAAAGCTGATTGACATTGCTCAGTCCATTTAAAAGCGACACCTTTGTGCAGTAGATGTTGGAATGGATGACATTTGTCGGCCAACTGAGCTATGAAGTGATGAATTGACTGGAGCTTTCCTTGTAGACTTCTTAATTGCTGAAGGTTGGAAGGTGGAGGCATATCCATGATTGCTTTGACCTTGGCGGGATCGACCTCGATGCCTCGGTGAGAAACAATGTATCCAAGTAATTTGCCAGCTGTAACACCAAAGACACACTTTTTTGGATTGAGCCTGAGTTTGTAGGTCTCCATTATGTCAAAGATTGGGCCCAAGATGGCTAGATGACTATCTCTGGTAACAGATTTGCATAACAAGTCATCCACATAATCCTCCATCAAAGTATGCATGAAATCATGAAAGATTGTCGTCATTGCTCTTTGATATGTTGCACCGGCATTTTTGAGACCAAAGGGCATCACATTCCAGCAATAGGTGCCCCAAGCACAGGTGAATGCGGTCTTATGTTGATCTTCAGGTGCAATGCGGATTTGGTTGTAGCCGGAGAAACCATCCATTAGTGAAAGCATCTCATATCCAGTCGTCATGTCCACTATGATGTCTATGTTTGGCAATGGAAAATCATCCTTAGGGCATGCTTTATTGAGGTCCCTGAAATCTGTGCAGATTCTGATGCCCCTAGTTACTTTGCTAACTGGTACTAGATTTGAAATCCAATCTGCATAATCAATGGGTCTAATGAAGGCCACATCTAGCAATTTTTTTAGCTCCACTTTAACCAAAAGAGCCACCTGAGGATGCATCTTTCTAAGTTTTTGTTTGACGGGTTTAGCACCTACTTTCAGTGGCAAATGATGAAGGACTAACTCTGGATCGAGGCCAGGCATATCTGCATAAGACCATGCAAAGTTGATCTTCTTCTCTAAAAAGAAATTAATAAAATCCATCTTCTCTTGTTTTGACAAGGAGGCAGCAAAGTGAATGACCTTAGGGTTATCAGGTGTACCCAAATTGATTTCCTCGGTCATCTCTACCAGCAATGTGGATTTGTCCTGAATTGATAGGGGTACGTCCACTCTTCCACCTTTGGATGCCTCAGAAAGGTTTTCACCCGCAGGTACGTCTTTTATTTTTACTTTTGTATGATCAGAGAGCGCCTTTCGGTTTTCACTCAAAGATCTATTCTTTTGATTTTTTTCTTTTTCTTTTTCTTTTTCATGACTGGAAGAGGGAGTTGACTCCCCAAAATATGTCGTTGAATCCAGGTCAATAGCAAATCCTACCTTATGATCGCCCTGTGGTATGCCTTCCCGTAGTCCCAGGAACTCTGCAATTGCTTCGTCATTTTGAAAACAGTCCAATGTGAGTGGTTCTTGTTGGTCATATTGGATAAGTTGGGGATATATGAGGGGCATGTCATCATCGATTGTAAGGATAGAGAGGGTTGATATGGTAAAAATGTGAATGTCTGTGGTGTCACTATCTGAACTGCTTGTGTCGGATTCGGAGCTTGGATCCCAAAATGATTCTATCCAAGCATGAGGACATGTTTTAGGAAGATGAGTTATTTCATGTTTATCCTCCATAGGCAAGTTATCAGGGTCAATGAAGATATTGTCAAGGGCATAGGAGCTGGACGAAAAAGAACTCCACTCCCATTCATTAGAATCAGTCTCGGGTCGGGTATCCTCAGGTGTTATTTCATCGTCCGAATCACGCCCTTTTCGACACGTGGACCTTTTGGTAGATGTGGATCCAATTCGTAACGGTACAAAACCTAACCCTAAAGTTGGGGGTCGCCTTGTAGGTATGACAGGTTCTAGCCTTCCATTGTTGTTCAGGCCTAAGCCACTGTAGCCATCGTATCATTTCTTTTGCAACATAGTAAATCCTTTGCCATATAATTCCACTGGTAGCTTGACAGGTGGGGCTTCAGTTGGATCTTTATAGAGCCAATCTATGACACCATCATCTATAGTTTCTTTGTCAAGTTCTCCCCATCTTGCAAATGTAGTGGGAGGCTGATATTGAATAATGACCTTGGGTTCCTTTTGCAATAGATGCGGTTTTCCATATGATTTTGGGGACATCAGCAAATTCCCAATGAGGAATGTTTGGTCCATTGAATATTCTCCACACCCTTGATCTTGTATTTTCAGTTTTCCTTTGACAGCATCTAACAATGCATTAGGATCCACATAACTGTCTGATTTGGCCTCTCTATTGACTAGTACTTGCTGCCGAGGAGTATCCTTTAAGGTAGCACAGAATTGAAATGGATTAGGATCTCCTGGAATGGTTATCTCAGTGCCATTGTAAGGATATTTTAGACATTGATGATAAGTGGATGGAACTGCTTTCATGGCATGGATCCATGGATGGCCAAGGATCATATTATAAGGGAGGTCAAGGTCTAGGACTTGTAGGAAAGTGTTTTCCGTCACTGGACCAACTCTAATAGGTAATGCAATTATCCCTTTGGATGGGCGTTCAGCATCACCATAAGCTTTAATCGTTATCCTTTTGGAAGCATCAATGTCATTTTTTGTATATCCGAGGCCAATGACCACTCTCAAGGTGCAGATATTAAGACCTGCTCCGCCATCTATCAAGACTCGCCGGATTTTGCAATTGTGGACAAAGAATTCTAGGTGCAAAGGGTCATTATGGGGAAGCTTGTCAGGTGAGATATCACTATCGGAAAATGCAACACTTTGGGAAATGGCTAAATGTCCAATCCGCGCTTGAAATTGGTCAACATCAATATCTGTCGGGACAGTGGACTCAGTCAAAGCTTTATCTAGGACTGCACGATGCATGGGAGACATTTTCAACAACTCTAGAATGGATATTTGGGCAGGTGTTTTTCCTAGATGATCCAAAAGATTATACTGACTCGCAGGAACTGGTTTGGGAGGAGCTGCAGGAGCTCCTTTCACGACTATTTTGGATCAACGAGTGGTGACCGCACAAGAAGGATCTTGTCCTTTTATTCTCAAGGTGGAAACATACTCATTTGACGCATGAAAATAATTAATGACATTGTGATAACCGGTATTTGCATGATTGGCCGTTTGAGCAGAATTGGAAGAAGACGCTTTACCCTTGTCATGATCAAGCAAAGGAGTTTTGAAAATAGTATGATCAGTGTTAGAGGTCGGATGGGGTGGATCTACCTCAATTACTCCTTGCTCCAATAAATCTTGAATCATATGTTTTAATTGAAAACATGAAGCATTTTTATGTCCTTTGGACCGATGATACTCACAGTACGCATTATCATTCCACCAATGCGGTTTTACCGTTGGTTCTGCCTTAATATTTGGTAGCTTGATAAATTTCGCTTGTATTAATTGCTTCATTACTGATTCGATAGGCTCTCCCAATGGTGTAAACTGTCGAGGAGGCCCATCCCACGATCGGAAGGGTTTGCGTTGTTGATTTTGTTGTTGGCCTTGCTGTTGATTATATTGTTGAGCATACTGTTGTTGAGCTTGTTGTTGATATTGTAACTGTTGAGCATGCGGTTGATATTGCAACTATTGAGCATGCTGTTGATATTGCGACTGTTGAGCATGCGGTTGATACTGCGGCTGTTGAGTAACATTGTTCCTGGGTGCTTGATTTTGTTCCATAGTTGACATATTAGGAACACTCAACTTCTTGATTGTGAATGGGGGTTGATTTGCATTCACCGCTCTCGCATCAACAACACCATCATTAGTGACGTTCTTGTTCTTATACCAAAATCTATTTCTATCCCCTGAATAATTTGTGTTGTCATTGTCCTTATTGAGCTTGATAATTCCTTTAGCTACAAGAGCTGTTTCAATATTCATTCCTTTCTTAATGAGTTTTTCTATAGTACTAGGACTTTTCAATTTTAGCTCATACATCATTTTTGGGACCAGATTTTGGATAAACAGATTCACTTGCTATTCTTCAGGTATATCGAGAGAAGAACGACTATACAAGCTTCGCCATCATTGCAAAAAGATCACTAATGGTTCACCTTGCTTTTGTTTGGTATTGCATAAATCCGACATAGTCACATCACTGTCGATGTTGAACACGAAATGAGATATAAACTTTTGTGCCAGTTCTGACCAAGTCTTTATATTTCCTGGCAGACGTGAATACCAATCCATAGCTTGTCCAGTGATACTTCGTGCAAATAATCGCATTAAATATGTCTCCTCATAGCTTACTTCTGTGCATGCTGCGTAAAACGCTCGAATATGATCTTTTGGATTGCCATTCCCTCTATATTTCTCAAAGTTGGGTGCCTCAAAATGCTTAGGGAATGGAGGCATGTATACACTCTTGTCAAATGGATCAGGACATAAATCTTGATCTGTATACAACTTCTTTGTTCCTTTAGTTTCTAATGCGTCAACTTTTCGTTGCAACTTCTCAAGTTGTTGCGCAATTGTATCAGATTTTAGATGTCCATCATTAATCCCAGTTGGTATTCTTTGTTGATATATCGCATTTCCGATCGGTTGTTGATACTCTGCAATGGTCATTTTTGGCGTCTCCTACATATAAAGTTCTTGGTACATCTCTTGTTGTTGTGGTTGTGCTATGCCTTGATATCGACCTTGTTGTTGTGCTTCTTGGAGCCTAGGTTGATATTGCAATTGAGTAGGCTGTTGATATTGCATAGGCGCCAATTGCGGTTGTGAAGTAGGATAACTTGTTTGCCTTGGCACATATTGTGGCACATGTTGTTGGTGCTGACGAATCGGAATTTGTTGACTTTGTGCCAATTGTTGTCGCGGTGTATATCCCATCATTTGTAAAAAACTTTGTTTAGATGGTTTTCGTTGCTTCTCCTTAGGATGGGGTATAGCACTTGCATTAACTTGCTGTGTTGTTTGTCCAATCCATTGTGATGGTTGCAAGTTTGCGTTAACTTGTAATGGTGCCGAAGGCGCTGCAATTTCTTGTCGAATGCAATATTGTTGTTGTTGCACATCGTTTGTTTGCACATTGGATCGTACCTTTTGCGTATTACTCAATTGTTGCAACAATTGCTGGTGGTGCAAACCACTACCCGTAGCTCTTTGTGTAGCCATTATCAAAGGATCTGTCGCAATAGTGTTTGACAAAGATACATAAGAACTTGGTTGCATCGTGGAATTGCTTTGGACATTATTGACATTAGGCATTCCAGTTGTGAAACTTTCTTGTATCTTAGATGTTGATCCAATCTTATTCATGTGAGGAACCACTTCTTGTTGAGGAACCACTGTCGATATTTGCTTGGTCTTCATTTGATCTTGTATTACAGGCGTTGTATTGAATAATGGATTATTTATCGTCTCAAACGATGACTTTTGAGGAATAGTCACTGTCAATTCCTTTAAAGAACGTTTACTCATCAAGGTAGGTTGAAGTTCTTGTTGCACATTTTCTTCATTTGGATGCGAAGAGAAACTTAACAGCTCACTGCCTTGTTGTGTTTGCACATTAATTGGTTCATTTAAGGAAGCCACATTACTCATCATGTGAAGATACTTTTGTGGACACATTTTAAAGACTTTGTTCAGGAACTTATCCATCTTTTTTGTTGTCTTTGGATCTTGAAGGAACATGTCGACATCATCAGAAGCATCAGAATCAGATGAAGAATCTGGTTGGACATTTGGATTCGTTTCTTGTTGAATGCCTTGGTCTGAACCAAATCCTTGTGAAAGAGTTTGGTCTTCATACAATGTTTGAGTTTGAATGTCATGTTGCAAATTTGGTTGATCCCAATTAAAAGGTGCACTTCCTCTTGGAGTTGGTGGAACACTCCCATGTCCTGGTTTCATGGGTACAAATACTGGTTCATATAATGGAGGTGGTCCAAGTTGAACCGTTCCATATGGTGGTAGAGATGTGTTTGATGAACCTTCAACTTGCACTATTTGACTAGTTTGAAACTGCGAATTTACTATGTTATCCATGGATTGATACATTGGTTCACTCATCTTCTTAGATCTTGATCTTGTCTCAACAGGCATGTCACTTATGCAAATGCAAATTTTTTTCGAATTTTTCAAAGACAATATATGATATGTAACTAAATGCAAACTAAATAGATGAAAATGCAATCTATGTTTTTGGTTGTTTTTGAAGATTTTGACAAACTTATGAATGCCAATCTAAGAGATGGACCCTTAGGAAATTGGAATGATATCTAGACCTCAAAGGACAAAAGGACTTAATTGACAAAGGACAAGATGGCAATGTCTCCCCTATATGCTTGGATACTAAGCTAGGTTTGACGAAATGATATTGATGACAAAAGGACAAAAGACTTTGATAAGGTCTAGACTTCCTAACAATGACTTAGGGTTTATCAAAGATTTGGATTACTCAAGTATGACAAGACCTAGGTTTGACACTATATGCAAAAGGACAATTAATATGAAAATGATCTTAATATGATATGACAATGACTTAGGCTTAATGAAGAGACTTGGGATATGCAAATGCAAATGTATGACAATGTCAACCTAAGATGAAACCTAAGGTTTAATTATGAAATGATATTACTCTTATGCAAGAGGACATATGCAAATGGATGACTTTTATTGATATGCAAAAGAAGTATGACTTAGGTGAAACCTAACCTTGATACTTGATAATGACTTTGAAAAATGCAACCTAGGATGAACCTAAATGTAAGTGACATAAGAGTTGAGGCAAGTTTTTGAACAATGTTGGATAACCATGCTTTAGGAATATGATCTTTGAATCTTGTTGAATTTTTGTTGGATGAATATCTTTTGTGCTTAATCTTATGTTAGATCAATTTGTTTTGCTTTAGAAATGGGATAACACTCAACTTTTGACAATCAAAGAATACAAGATGTTACAACTTAGACTCAAGACAATCATGCTCATTTCCACATTCCTTAGGGTAGGCAAAGACATTAGGTACTTGAGAGGTAGACTCATTATGGGATTCAAGGAGAATACATAGATGCTTGACCCCACGGGCTCCCCTCCACGGCACTCACTTCTCAGGGCAGCCAAGCATCAGTCCCCATGGAAATCTCCCCACGGTGAACTTAGTATCTCTTCCAAGTATCCGAATTTGTCCTTCTCAAGCAACTAGAAGGGTTTTTGGCCTCTAAAAACAAGGTATGTAGTAAGGATTTTTGTTAAGCATTACTCCTTGATGTCACGCAAGCATGATTGAGACATTAAACCCATCAAGATACCAAACAAATTTAGTCACGCAAGCGCGATTTAGACCAAGAGGCCCTACTTAGATGTTGATATGAGAAAGAGTTCAAGGGTCATCACTTCCCAAGTAACTGCAATTCCCACGTAACACTTCCTTCAAAGCTTTCGCTCATCGGGTATTTTTTTATAGTGAGTTAGAATGCCAAGGAATTCTAGCCGTACTCACTTTGGGTCGTTCCCTTCTCACGATTATCACTTGCTTGCAAAAGCAAAGTGGTCGGGAAGGCAGGCCCTCTAAAGGAGACACTCAATCAAAGACATAAGCATGGTATTGAAGATCTGGATTTCTGATCACCCTATGAAGGATGAGAGCATACTCTCCTACTCCAATGTCATACTTAACAATCAAGGCAAGCAAATGTTCATTCCCACCTATTTATAAATCACTAAGTGCCTAATTAAAAATCTCAAACACACAATTTGGTTGTTTCTCCAAGGCAACCTGCAAAACCCAAGTTAGAGGTTTGATTTGTTGTCTTTGACCATCGATTCTGCATAACACATGTTAGTAGTTTGATTTGTATTCTTTTTCATGCGTATGCCAAGATCCTGCACAAATAATTAGTACCAAAATCCAAAGCACAGAAAACAGAATGCAAAAACACCAAAAATTTCAAGTAAAAACTGCATTTTTCACCTGTGTTCTGGACTTTACACAAGCGCAAGATGCATGACACAAGCACAAGATGTATGACACAAGTGCAAGATGTCACCTACACAAGTGAAAGATGCATGACACAAGCACAAGATGTCTGACATAAGCACGGAAGTGTCCAGAATACCCTACACGGCCCTGTTTTTGGGTTTTTGACCTGCAAAATCAACTTGAAAGCACTCCAAGACACAGTAAAGGGGTTAGAAGGTTAGTATTCACGTTGGGTTCACCAATTAATGTAGCATCAGAATTAGGAATCATCAAAAAAAGTAGATCAATCAAAACACTAGACATGATAACTCAATCATAAGAGCACTCATTGCAAATGAACCTAATCCTAAGCACACTCAATAGAGATATGAAAACAAAGCATTCAAAATGAAAGATTATGCAAACCAAATGCAGAATTGAATGCTCCTTCCATGCGGCTCCATTGTTCTTCTTTCCTCTTCAATGGATTTGTGGATCTCACCTACAAGTGCACATACAATTGAAAGCAAGATTGATGAAAAGCTCAAGAGTACTAGAAGCGTAAGTTCGATAGTTTGATTAAGGATTCGGATTCAGGATTCGGGATTCAGGATTCGGGATTAGCTTTGATTGAAAATCATCCAATTTATAGAAGAATTGGATAAATGACAAAATTGGCATGATGCAATTCAAATGGAAATTGCAAATCAATATGACAAAATATGACAAATTATGCACTTTCCATGCACAATTTGATTGATTGATAATTGATGACAAATTATGACACATTCCATGTCAAAATTGATTGATTATCAATTATGACACATTCCATGTCAAAATTGATTGATTATCAATTATGACACATTCCATGTCAAAATTGATTGATTATCAATTATGACAATTTCATGACAAATTGAAATGTCATTCCCATGGAATTAGGAGATGAAATAGGAGGGAAAAGAAATTAGAAATTAAGAAAATTAGAAAATTGAAATTGATGAAAATTAGGAATTAGAAATTGATGGAAAAATAGGAAATTAGGAACTAGAAGAAATTAGGTAAATTAATTAATAATTTGTCATTTATTAATTAATTTACAAGAGGAAGAATAATTAGCCAACTAAATAAAGATTTAATTGTAATGAGAAGACTTAGGATTAATAAATAATTTAGTAATCCTAGAGGAAGAAATGGCAAATTAGGTTAAATGAATAAATCATAAAACCCTAGAAGACGAATTAGAAATGCAAAAATGACAATTAGGCCTTGATTGAAGATAATTAATGTCATGATTTTGAATTGATAAATGACCAATGCGACAAAAATGATTTGATTGATAAATGCGCCAATTGACGAGGAACAATGACAAATTGATCCAAATTGACATAATTAAGACAGACAATGATCGATAACAAATCGGTCGCAAAATGACAAGATTGACAAAAGGACAAGAACCGATGACAAAATATATTGCAAAACGACAAGATTGAAAATGACCACGATCGATGACAAATTGATCGCAAGATGACAAGATCGAACATGACAACGATCGATGACAAATCGATCGTAAAACGACAAGATTGATAAACCGATCGCCAGATGATAAGATTGAAAAGAGGACAAAACCCTAATTAGGATTGACGATGTCCAAAATGATAAGATTGATGATAAAATTGATAAGAGAGCAATGATTGATGACAGACTAATCGTAAGATTGATAGGAGGACAAAACCCTAATTAGGATTGACGATGTCCAAAATGATGACAAATTAGCATGCACATTGATGCAATAAGATAAAATCGATCAAAATCATGACTGGATAACGTTGTTGACAAGACCAAATTCGAGGACGAGATGAATGAAGAATATAGAAGAATGACTCGATGTTCGCAAATGATAAAGACCAAGTGCATGACATAGGAGAAATGTTAATGCGATGCAAAAACCTAAAATGAGGCAATGTGCAAATGTTAAAGTATGACCTCGCAAGTGTTGACCATTTTTGGGTGTCTACAGATAGATTGATGGTTGGTGAATTGTGTTGTATGTGGATCTCTAGCACTTTTAAGGTAGATGTAACCAAAAATTCCTTCTTTGAATTGCTTGCTTGTTTTGATAAGTTTTTGATGTGATAAGGTGTAGAGAAATCTGAGATGTGTTACAGATTTAACTACCTAGTAATGAGAGGATTCACTCATGAACTGGTTTTAACCTGTGTAGATGTGTCTCTTAGGATGAGCTTATCCTAGATGTAGAAACAATCTAAAAAGTGATGTGATGTGTTTGATTCAAGAAATATCTAAAAAGGAATCTTGGGACAAGAACCTCTTAATGTTTTGAGAGTTGGAACGGATTGATGATGAAGTGATGATGGATGAATAAGATGATGGATGTTTTTTTAACTTCAATAAAAACTTTGTGTGACAAATGGAACAAACTCTACCTCTTCCCTTTCAGGTGTTGGTGGTATTTCTCGAGCTGTGTTGTATGTGATACAGACATTTGGGAAAAAGTTGGGATTAATCTTACCTCCTTGGTTTTTGTGATAACTCAGAGCTCTATATTGCATAAAAGCTCTGTGGTTCAATGATTCTGAATTGAATTCGTTTGTTTTGCCTTGAAAGTAGAGACGCATGTGATGCAAAAAGACTCTATGTGAGACAAAGATTTGTCTATTTATATAGAAGAATTTCCTCCTTTTGATCAAAGCCTTTGAGCTTAATGGTCTTCTTTTCAAGTTGATACTCTGATGATGCTTCTTCTTTCTCAAGATGTGAAGAATGGTCATAAAATTTGACTCTTTGTTGTTTGCACTTTGTTTTTGATGTGTTTGGTTGTTTTTGAAAGATGTTTGGTTGGATGAATACTTGGTTTTTGAAAGTGATTTTCTGATTTTTTCTTTGACAAGAAAACAAAGCAAGCACACAAACACAAGAATGTTGCCTAAAAGGCACAAATAAGTATGGGTCTAGATCAGCCCAATCCTTGGACTTGTATATGACCCTTCCTTTAGATGTATTTTTAAGGTGTATTTCCAAAGCCTGAAGCCGGCTCAATTTGCACTTGGTCTTGACTAAAACAAACACACTTCAAACACTTTTTATCCCTAAGGTCAAATGGCCAGTTGTGATAAATTTAGCCCACATCTTGATATTTCTTCGACTTTGGTACTACATATCTTATGAATCCCGCCATGGTAGGTAAGGATGTGATATACTAAGTCTTGCATGAGCATAACAAATAGATGATCCCTATGATGGGGGAGTCACCACTTTTATCAAGCCACAAGTGACTTTTCAAAAAGCTATGTTTCTACTCAAGGAAACATGTATGGTGAGTATCTTGGGAGCAAAACCATCTATGCTCTTGCACTAAATTATATCGCAAATATCCTTAATCAATAGAACTGGTGGGCTACTACTTAAAGGTGTTTAGTCATGTTCGATGTTTTTTGGACATAAGTTCATTCTGCAGTGACTCACTTAAGAGCCTTGTAACTGGTGGTGGGGCCCATTTGTCCTTTCGGCCAGTTACACTGTAGGAACAGCTATACCCAAGGCTACAACTTTCACTCACACCTGATTTCTATAGCGGCTCAAAGGATTTACTGCTCGAGGTCATTCCCAAGAGTATCGATCCCTTGGCAGGCTTCTCTTAAAAAGATAAAATTTGAGTGTTACTAACACTTTTCTCTTGCACCTAGGACCACGAAAGCCAAGGGAGAGGATAGTGTGTGTTAGAGGTAGGACCACTCGACTGACTTTTTGCACAAGTGTGCCAAGCACGAAAGACACTTGTTCTTTTTAATCCATCATTGCAATGTGATCTAACTACTTGGAGATGTTGCTCCAACAGCCATGGTGTTCTTTTTAACTTCAAAGGCAATGTGTTTTGTAATCTAGAATTTGGAAATCCTGGTCAACTTAATTTGAAGCACGTATGAAGGAAAAATCGCTTTGCAAAAATTTTGAAACAAGTTGATTGTTCTTTTTACTTGCCCAAAAATTAAAGTGTGGATTGTGATTTTTAAGTTTGATGCAAGAGAGAAAATTTGTCTTGTTGATTTTAAGCACCAAAATAAAATGTATCCCTAACTTTCAATGAAAGCAAATTTGAAGTTGTTGTTCTTTTTACCTTGCAATAAAGAAAGATGAATTTTCTTTTAAGCACCAAAAACAAGTTTGAGGTTCATTTTATGCACTCTAATATAAAATGTGAGGTTTATTTTAATTTGTACAAGAAAGAAGAATGGATTCTTTTTAACCAACTTTTGTTGAAAGAAAGTAAAAAAAAGAAACTTAAAGTATCTAAACTAACTCCTTCCCCTACACAAAAAAAAAAAAAGATTACAACCTGCACACAGTCAATGATCAAATGTTAGTGTGGGCTTACACAAGCCTAAATTCTGATTTTGGTTACAAGGTGATTTATACGACATTCTGTTACAATAGCGCTAGTCTGTGTTTGAACAGAGGTGCTATTTAACACAAAAGCGCTGAAAGAACGGGAAAGACAGAGAGGCAAAAGCGCTGAAATATTGTCAATAGCGCCAAAAGAACAACAAAAGCACCAAAACAGGTCCAAAAGTGTTGAAATTTTGACAATAGCGCTATTGTAGGAACAATAGCGCTATTGTAAGAACAATAGCGCTATTGTAGGAACAATAGCGCTATTGTAAGAACAATAGCGCTAAAAACATAAGTGTTGGTAGTGCTAGAACATGTTCAATAGAGCCAAAGTGCAACCTCTGTGACACTTTCAACATTCAGACATGTTAGTTTGCTAAAAAAAAATGATATTTTTGGTGGTTCGATTCACGTCGGGTTCACCAAATGATGCCCTGCTAAATGGATAAGGTTAGTCTAAGATAAATAACACAAAAGACACAAGAAAATCGTTAGTGTTAGTCAATCAAAAACTAATCTAAACAGGCATATCAAGAGAGACACTAAAAACATGAAAGCATATTTAACTAAAGAAGCAAATATGATGAGGCATCTCCAAATACCTCCTAACATGCTCTTAGTTTCTTCTCCCTTGTTCCTCTCCTCTCCAAGCTCCAAAATAGTGTAGCTCTCAACAGTTTTTTGCACTATGGATGCTTATGGAGGATTGAGATTGTAATATTGCTCTAAATGTGAATAAAGAAACTAATATTAAGCTATTGATACTAAAATGATTTATTTTAACCAAAATGACAATACATGAGTTTTCTATGCTAAATGCTCTCTTTAAATGCCTATAGGTTAAATGCATACAAGTTTTCAGGATGTGGATTATGAAGAATTTATAGGAAAAATGGAGCAATGGATGGTTGAGATTGAGTAATCTCAACAAGGGTCAGGATTGAATGATTTCAAATCCATGTGAGGGCTTTCAACCCAATCCCAGGATGACAAGTGTCAATGTGAGATAGGTTGAGAGGAGAGGGAATAAGCATTTAATGCTTGACATGACCTTGGGAGTTAAAGTCAAGGTTGGTTGAATGAATAAACTCTTTATTCAAAGAATAAAGCTTTTATTCAATGGATAAACTCTTGTGCAAATGTGAAATGGATGAATATGGTCAAAACAATAAATGTTTGGGGAGACAAGTTTGAAATAACCATAAATGGTTATGTAAGAGCCATAAATGGTCATGTAAGAGCCATTAGTGGTCTTGGAAGACTTTGGGGGTTAATTTGTTGAACACAAAAAGCATTAAATGCTTTTCAAAGACTTTGGAGTTTTTGAGAAGTGACTCCATTTTGCTTAAAAATGTGACAATAATTAGGGGATGGATTAGGCTAATTAAGAAGGGGTTAGAAGAATCTAGAAGGGGATTAGATTTGCAAGTGGATTTGGTGGGTGAGGGAAAATAGGATTTTATTAAAAATAAAAATTCATTTATTTCAATAAATGTGTGCAAGTTGCATTTGTAGGAAAATGCAAGTGGGGGGGGGATAATGATTTAAATAAATGTTTTTATTTAATTTATTTAAAAGAGGAAAAGGGGGATATAATTAAATAAATTGATTTTATTTATTTAATTGAATGGAATTTGATTTAATGAATTAATTAAAATAAATTGAATAATTTATTTAATTAATAGAAGAATGTTTGGAGATGAATTAATTAAATATTAATTTAATTAATTGATGGCTAGTGGATTTTTAATCAAATAAATAGTGAATATTTATTTAATTAAGCTAGACAGATTTATGTGACTACAATATCAAATTCCCAAAGCACTACAATTGAGCCAGATGGAGACATCAGTGGATTTTGACCATGTATCCGACCTAGTAGATTCAGGTGATTTTTTGAGTTAATTTTTTTGCAAGTATTCTTTTTGGTTCATTTAGTTGTACATCACACTTTATTTTTGGTATTAATTATCACTTTATAAAATGCAGGTCATGTGTATGCAGTTGTTGCAGAAGAGAACAATGAAGAAGGAATGGATTATTATTTGTGTCGTTATGGTGAGCCTAAAATAAAATTGAATTGACAACCATAATCATTGACGGAGAGGGTTTTGAGTACCCAATAGGGTCTGTTGTCATGACAAGAACATGGCTTAGAAGATACCCTATCAAGAATTCTAATGTTTGGTTGTTTGAGAACTTTGAAACACACAGACATATTCTTAATTTCTCTAACCTTGTTGTTGCAACAAATATTGATTTGATGAAGTATTGTGGTAGACCTCATAACAAGATTTTATGAAAAGTTTGTGAATCTGACCATGAGGAAATACTTGACACAATACAGGTTAGAGACGATCATGAAGGCTCACTTGATTGATTCTACGATTTAGAGTAGAATGATTTTGAGAATCTTGTATATATCATCGATGAATTGTTCTATATTCATTTTTTGTATATATAAATGTCCATGAGCTTCTTTTTACATGTTTAGGGGCATAATTTTGTATATTTAAATGGCAATGAGCTGATTTGTACATATTTAGATGCCAAATTTTGTATATTAAAATGGTGATGAGTTGAATTGCACATATTGTAATGCCAAATTTTGTATAAAAGCTCATGAGATGATTTGTAAGACATTTTTTTGTATATTCAAATATCCAAGAGTTGATTTGACCATATTTATAGACAATTTTTTTAATAATATGAGACAATATTTTGTGACTATTTTTTGTGTTTATGTTTTCTGACTATGTTTTGAGTTTATGTGATGTGATAAGGTCAATCATGACCATTATTGATAAAGTCAATCATAAAAATTCTTGATTCTTGTATAATCATGCAGAATTATTTGAGTCATTATCGGGTCAGAGGAGTCATATATTGAGTCTAGATACAATTTGAGCAAAAATTGTCATTATTGTCATTATCGGGTATGACTCGATGTTTCGACGCTTTGGGATGCATGAGAGGAGCATTCCTAGAGTAAACCTACCCACTCGGATGTTCTTGTGACATCAGTTTGTGCACATGATGAACCAAATCAATTATAGACTCTCTTACAACTTTGCATTGCATGCAACTAACAGTTTTTGCAGCAGCCGAAAAAATGCTACCAATTGAAAATGGCTCTGAGTCGTAAAAAACTGAGATAGGAAATTGTAGAGGAGCCTCCCGTGAGCCCATAGGTTCAAATGGATTAGTCATATGTGTCCTGGATTGAAACAAACAGTCTGTCAAAGTTTGATATTTTTTGGACTTAGGGCACTTAAGAGATCGTGATGGTAGGGTATGACTCTCGACGTTCCAATGCTTTGGGATGCACAAGAGGAGAATTTCTAACGTAAAATTGCCCACCTAAACATGCTCGTGACATTAGTTTGTGCACATAACAAACTAAATCAATTCGAGCCTATCTTGCAACTTTGCATTGCATGCAACTGACGATTTTTGCAACAGGCAAAAAAATGCTACCAATTGAAAATGGCTCTGAGTCATCAAAAATAGAGATAGGCCATTGTAAAAGAGCCTCACATGACCCCATGGGTTCAAACAGATCGGTCACATGTGTCCTAGATTGGAAGAAATAGTCCATCAAAGTTTGACAATTTTTTGGACTCGGGGCACTAGAGAGATCATGTCAGTAGGGTATGACTCTCAATGTTTTGGTTATTTGGGATGCACGAGAGGAGCATGCCTAGCATAAACCTACCCAACCAAATGCGCTTGTGATGTCGGTTTGTGCACATGACGAACCGAATCAATTCTAGCAGATCTTGCAACTATGCATTGCATGCAACTAAGGGTTTTTGCAGTAGGCAAAAAAAATGCTACCAATTGAAAATGGCTCTGAGTCATCAAAAACAAAGATAGGATATTGTAGAGAAGCCTCAGAAAACCCCACATATTTAAACGGATCGATCATATATGTCCTAAATTGGAAGAAACAGTCCGTCAAATTTTGACAATTTTTTGGACTTAGGGCACTTGAGACATCGCGTCGGTAGGGTATGACTCTCGACATTTCGGCACTTTGGGATGCACTAGAGGAACATTCCTAATGTAAAACTACCCACCTAGACATGCTCGTGACGTTGGTTTGTGCACACGGTGAATCGAATCAATTCTAGCCTATCTTGCAACTTTGCATTGCATACAACTGACAGTTTTTGTAGCAGGCAAAAAAATGCTACCAATTGAAAATGGCTCTGAGTCGTCAAAAACCAAGATATCCCATTGTAGAGAAGCCTCATGCGACCCCCCAGATTCAAATGGATTGATCATATGTGTCCTGGATTGGAAGAAACAGTTTGTCAAAGTTTGATAATTTTTTGGACTCAGGGCACTTAAGAGATCGTGCCGATAGGGTATGACTCTCGACGTTCTGATGCTTTGGGATGCATGAGAAGAGCATACCTAGTGTAAACCTGCCCACCTTGATGCACTCATGATGTCAATTTTTTTAAAAGAGAACCAAAATTTGACCATTGCGAGCGTGAGGGTGCTCTCGCACCACACATATTATTGTTTATATTCATATTGTCGATTTTTGTTGTTTATATTCATATTGTTGATTATATAGGCAAATATTTATTTAAATTTATAAAAGGGAAGCCACCAAATACAATAAATACACAATAATGAATTGAATACAAGGATTTTTGTAGGGTTAATTGGACATTTTAGAAATTTTATCAAATCACATTCCACGATTATAATGTTTTATATCATAGATTTTTGTTGTTTATATTCAAATTGTTGATTACATAGGAAAATGATCAATTAACTTCATAAAAGGATATCCACGAAATACAAAGAATACACAATAATGAACTCAGTACACATTTATTGGATCGAATATCAATATTTATATATATATCAAAAAAAGGCATGTCTGCCAAGTCAATACAAGTATTACAAAAATGTGGCATATGCCATGTCCAAATCGATATACAATAAAAATTTAGAATATATCTGCATGTATTGGTCATTCTATGACCACAACTAACACTATATGATCCTAAACTTGTGGTGGATCATCAAAATCGAGTCTCTTCGATGCAATACGTGGTTTTGTAGATGGCTACAAAACCACAATTCAAAAGCCAAGTTAGAATTCTTTTGTAGAAAATAGTTCACAATTAACAACACAACTATGCATTTAACTATAATTCCTTTACAATTGAAATGTAGATTATCTCATTGACTGATCTCGGAGCTAATGTCTTCGCTCTCCTCTCCTTGTCACTCTTAGGAGTTTTCTTGAAGACAAACTTAAAAGGATCCACGTTATGGCTAAACTGCAAAGGGGTCTATTATAGATTAAATGTACAATTAATACAATGTACTAACATAAATACATCAAAAACACTTAAAATCTATAATATAGAGAACAATGGCATATCGGTACCTGAGATGCTTCTCCAATGGATTGGGGATGGCTCACCATCGATGGAGAAATTGTCACTATTACCTATACAAAAAATGATCAAAGATTAAATACAATTAATATAATGATAAGTATTGTAGGTTAAAAACAATTAATGTAATTTATCAAACAAAAGTGTATCAGATCCTGAGATGCTTCTCCATTGCACAAAGGAGGGCTCACCATTGAAGCGGCTATGGATATTTCTTGTATGAAAAAATTATAAGATTATAATTTATCACAAGTTCACATGTACACATGCATATAATCATGAAATCAAGAAAATAAAGTGGAGATACATACCTCCACCCTCTCTTGATCCACGGGCAAATCGGGTGCAGTCAACAAATCTACATAGCTCAATGACCATTGTACATGTAAAATAGACAAAAAACACTGATCAATCTACAAACCCCAACTAAGACTTGATTTCAACATTTTCAAACATTGTACAACTAAAAATGTGTTCAATTACCTTCTTCCCACATTTTGGCATCTTCGAGGAATTCTTTTTCTTAGGACGAGGCCTAGACGCAGAGGGGGTACCATAAAAAAATAAAATTAACATGAGATATTAGTACAGATAATATATTAAACATAATTTAAAAAATATAAAATGAAATGACTTGCATATTCCATCAAAACAATACATAAAAAAGGTTGTACAAAATATGATACCGTATAGCCTTGTAGGCCAAAATCGATCACTGAGAGCGTGATGTCATCAATCTAGGACATTTGGTCCCCTGTCAACTCCTATAAACCAAAAATTGGACCAACCATTAAAGATAGTTAGTATAGCTTGTAATTTTTTTTTAATTCAAAGTCTACTATTCTATTTTAACATGTTACAAAATTTATACCTCAGGCATCGAAGTTGCAGCTATAGTAACTGCGGGAGGAGTATGGAATACAGCTGGTGCATCCTAAAATGCATATTATTTGTCTATGCATATTATTTGTCTCAATTTAAATCGATTTATAAATAAAAATTTATTTATGTAATTAAAAATTTAAAGTGACTGATAAATAAAATGCTATGAATTCAAATCAACACACCTGTGTCTGTCGCTGATGGGCAAACACCATGTTCATCAACTCCTCTGTCAGGGCCAAATCCTCAGTCGTATAGGCCTAACATCTACTCAAGAAAATCATGCACGAATGAGATGTGGATCCATCTGCAATGGTTGCATCATCCGTTCGTGAGCATATCCCCAAGAAACTAACACACATATGTTGAATGGGCTCTTTGTTGCCACTTGGAGCAACTAATGGATCATCATCCAGTACAAGAGGGTGTGCTAACAATGTCCCATGCTGGATGATGGCACCAATCAATTTTGTGGCCTCCTAAATATTTTGTAGCTCCAACGACTCTTTCATCTCTACTGGGACAACCTGATGCACCTTGGGTTTGGGTGCTAGGGGCCACGACTCTCCGGGGCTACTCGCCTATGGGCTCCAAGTCTATCTTGGGCAGAGCCGCCACCTCTATCATGGAACTCTCTCATGTCAAAATAGTTTGGCCACACATTGAGGACAAACTCACAGTATAATTTTCTCAAAAAATACAATGCCACCTCATAATTATTATTAGGTGGATCATCAAAGACCATCCACCACTGGTGTAGGAGCACCTAGGACTTAGGCTTATAGTCTTTTCTCAATTTTGGCTTGTACTAACCTTAGCCAAGTTAGGTACTTAATAAGGACTCTAGGAGGGTCCAAAGAGTGAGTGTGATATTTTTTTTGAGTCAAATGTAAGCCTAGTTGAATTGGTTTTCTTCCTAGGTTTGCATTTTGTGCATAGGTAGTAGTTTGAGTAGGAAATTGACCTTCTTGATGGTCAAAAGTGGAAAAACTTGGTATGAGAATTAGAGAGGTTTATAATAGTCTTAGGAATGCTTAAAAATTCATGAGTAATGACTTTAAATAGGTTTCATAGGTTGACAAAGCAAAAAGTGCAAAGTTGTAAAAGTTGTCATGACAACTTTTGAAAGTTGTCATGACAATTTTTGTCCTAAAATGATTAGCGATGGAGTTAGGGATAGCACAATGCCCTAGAATGCCTCCACACTTTGGGAAGACTATAAAAACCTCCTCTTTCATGGTTACGAAGGTTGGAATTTTTTTTTTGTATGATCAACAATCTAAAACCACTCATTTTCGAACTATTATCATTGTTTTGGTTTATTTTGCTTACAATGTGAATACAAATGGATTGAATCCATTGATCCAGTTATAGATTGAGTTTATTTGGTGTATTTTAGATTCATTTGATTCATTTCAATATTTGTAGTTAGTGTGTGTTGGTTTTTTCATAGTTTTGTTTTCAATCAGCCAGTTTTTGCTTGCATATAGCAATTTCTTGTAAAATGGTTGCCCCATTGAATCCCTCTGTGCTACCATTATGGCCTATTGGGACATGGAAGGAAACCACTTGTAAAGTGTACATATTCAGGAAGAATTTTTGGAAGGGACGTTTGATATGGCTAACACCTATTCTAGGCGAGTCTAGGAGCAACCCGGCTAGAGAAGACAAGGTGAAATTAAACTGCATAGTGTAGGGGTGAGCACAAAACCACAACTAAACCTTTTGGAGGGGTACATGAAATCCATACAGAGTTTCCATTGCAAGGATAATCCTTGACAAGACCTTTTGATTCTCATTTCACAAACTTGACCAGTCACTGCCGGTTTAGAGGCCTAAAGACCCTTGTAAACCCTCATTTTTGGGTTAAGGCATTGTACGGTGAGTTGGGAAACCAAAACCACAAAAATCACTTGGGGATAGGTGTATTATTGAAGAAAATCAAACCTTGTTGTAGGGTCTTTTGGACCGTTTTCCACTAAACCCTCAAAAACTGGATTTTGGAGGCCTAATAGGAGCTCATTCCTTTTAGCCCTTTTTCTAGGCAAAATGGTGAAATCGGTAGGAAGAATGATGGTTGCAAATCACAAATGGACCCAAATGGTAATAATTTCATGTTAAAAGCCACCTCCACACCCCTGCAACAACTCACAATAACATGAGGTAAAATTGACAACTTGAAGACAAAGACAGCAAAAAAAGAGCATATGGGAAACACTTTGAATTGGTAGGGTTCCTAGTTAAACACTTGATGCAAACACCTTGAGATTGGAAAGAAGAAAGCCCTAGAAGAGATTGAGAAGGAATTGGAGGTCTTAGAGCATAGCTAGACCTGGAGAAGTTGGTGGACTTGAGCAACACCAACTAGGTGGAGTGAGAGTAAGCTAGGTGAACCCCATCAACCACCTCTGCCAAAAAAAGATTCTTCATCTGCACATTGGTACACCAATGTATGGGAAACCTCTTTGCATTAAGAGGTAACGACTCGCCAGTTTAGGATCAACAAAAACGACACATATTTATTCTTTACTAATATTTTTGTTTTTCACTCCCTCGTATGATAACCCATTAACATGGTATTGACAACATCTATCCGTAAAGTTTCCCCATTTTGTAATTTGTGTGGAAACGGTTGTGGCACCACTAGCTAATGTTTCTAGGCTAGTGGCAAGGGATTTATGATGCTCAAGCTCAGATGTCTTCAATTTATTAATTAGTCTATTTATTTTAGATGTGTTTTGCTGTAACGGATTAATCAATTGCTCTTGTGTTTCAGGTGTGTGGTCAAAAAGAGGAATTGAAGGTGTATCTTGTGGATTTTTTTTAGGGTTTTCAGGAGGTACATTTTTTTGTTCTTGTTTGGATTATCAAAATCTGGTTTTAGAAACAAAAAATTAAAAAACCTAATCAAAATTAACGAAATTAAATTCAAAACGTAAAACAAATTGAATAAACGAGAAAGAAAGACAAATATTAAGAAAAATTAACCTTGATCCATAGTGTTTGGAGGAGAAATGAGGCAGCCCATTCGCGGTTTCATGGAGGAAATGGAAGAAAAAAACGTCGTGATCACAAGAAAATAAGACCCAATTTTTATTTTTTTTAACTTTTTTTGACAGGTACCGCATACGCCGTTCTTTAGGGCTTATGAGCGTGTACGCGCTACCTTTTTTAGGCTCGGGTACAACTAACCTAAGCGCAACGGGTTGATTTCAAATTTTATAATTGCATACGCACTACTTGTTTTTTCATGTTTTTTTTGGGTGGTGTCCACTTTTCTAACTACCATCTTTGTGCACATACCCAATTATGAAACAAAAAATTATGAAAAAATATATGTCCCTTAGATATTGATGTTATAAATCTATTTTTTAAAATTTTATCAAGTTTCTAAATAAAGCTATGCTATACTAAACTAACATCAGTTTTTAAAAATGCAGTTAACTATAAAAAATAAATTATTAAAAGTTACATAAAAAATAATGAATTGTTTCTTTGATTACTTTTTTTTATTGAACTCTGTTTAATTTGTCATGTTTTTTTCCTCATACCAAAGGGCTTCAATGTAATGGTTGAGGGATGAATAATTCCCCTCAAACCACCCATGTATCCTTTTTGTTATTTATCATAGCTAAGGGATAATTGCATTCCCCTTGTGGTAGTGGTCTTGGTTAAGTGACTAGATAGCTCTCTTCTAATAAATATTATATTTAAATCTTGATACTTATATTATTAATATATAATATAGGTCTATGGCCTTTTGCTTTGAAAACAAATTATTTCTTAATTTTTTTACAATATATATTTACAATCTCTCAAAAATAACTAGTCTACCTTATCTTAAAATTCTTAATGATTAAGATGCTATAGGTATGTGAAAGTGAAAATTTGGTGAAAAATACTAATTTCAATGTCTTATTTTGACCAAATGATCAAGGTCTTTTTTGAGTGGGGTGTATAGGTTTCCATGTTGTGCATGTTATCCATCTAAGTCGTCAAGAAGTAATAGAGCACTCGATATTGGCCAAATTTGGTTGGTTGTGGGTAAGGCACCAATGTGAAGGCCATGCAATCATTTAATTATTTTTACTAAGTTTAGAGGTTTTGTATTAAGTATCATAGAATCACAAAGCTCATTTTTTGCTCATTCGAGCATCCACATTACAAACTTATTACAAATACCGGCTCCTTTTGAGCAAACTTATTACAAATACTAGCTCCTTTCGAGCACCAAACTAGAAACAACAATTGGAAGACCAAGGGTCACAACTTAGAAATCCACTTTATACAATGAGACAAATACAACCAATGGAAGACCAAGAGTCACAACTTAGAATTCTACACAAAGGTGTCCCCCATGGGAGTTGAACTTGGGTCTCCACATTGAGAACTCAATGCTTTAACCAACTAAGCTCAACCCCTTGGACCTAAGTTTAGAGGTTGCACATGAGGTGGTGGGTTTATGGATTTTGTAGGTAGTTTTTTTGCCATTTCTTTGAGATACTACTGTGATATTCTCACATCTAGCTCATCTATAAATTGGTGACTTTGGTTAGTATTTTTATAAGTTGTTCTACAAGTTGTTGGAGTAACAAAGTGCTACAGAAATTCATAGAGAAATGTTGTGTTAATGTAAATTTCTTTAAAGGATTAATACAAGATTGGATCTCTTTGGTTGTAGAGTTTATTTCTCAAAAGGGTTTCTCCATGTAAATTTTATATTGTGTCACTTGTGTACTAATTTTCCTCATACCATCATCATCGAATGTGTTAATCACATAAATATCTAAGTGGGTAACCTTGGAAATTCATTTTCAGATTCGCATTCACTTTGTTTAATTTAATATTGTAGTAACTTCACCTTGATTTCCAATAAAAGTAACATGACATCTGAAAGGAGAATGTGTGTTAATTCCTAGGCAAAAAATATAAGCATATTTCTTTTTGAAAAATTAATATAATATAGATTAATATATTCTAAATCCTAATTGGGAATGGAGATATCATGCCTACTATGAACATAAATTACTTGTCTAACACAACTATGAATGAGAAAATACAACTTGTACTAGATTAAGAGAAATAAAATAGTAATTATTAAAAAGATGTGTCTCCTATCATTCATTCAACCATTGCCAACCTAGTAGTAGCTATCATATTATAATCTAATGTTTCATAGATGAAGGAACATCATGTGTATAAAGTAGCATGATTAGGGATTAGTTAGATACCAACACTAGTACCTATTCTACAATTCACACCATAAAAAATATAAGTTTCATATCCCAATAAAGATAAGTTTCCAAATGATTCAAATATTTGATAGTGTCATCCTTTACACTATCCATAGATAACCCCCATGCATCATGATATTAAAATGGAATCTTACTAGTGATATAAATCTTATTACAATGTAATGTTCAAGAAGGTATGGATCATCTTCACTCGCAAAGTATTGTATAAGATCGTTATAAAAAAATAGGTTTACTCTTAATGTGATGCATTCCACGTGACATAGAAGGAATTCTCAAATGTTCTATTTCCATGCCTTGTGGCTAGGAAAATATGATTATAATATAAGGAGATGTATAATTTGAAATTAACTAAGAAACATCTCGACAAACAAATATCAATGTGGGGTACATCAATCATAGATATATCTTGAAATTAACTAGGAAATATCTAAGCAAACAAATACCAAATGTGGGTTACATCAATTATAGATATGTCTTGAAAGAATTTAAGATTAAAGTAAATGTAGAGTACATCAATTATAGATATATCTTGAAAGAATTTTAGATTAAAGTAAGAATATAGGAATAGTGGTAGGTTCTTGACCACTACTCTTATAGAATTGACTAAGGTCAAGTTAACTCTTTTGTTACATGATCATGTGTTCAAACCAAGAGTATAACATATAACTAACTTTAAATTGTCCTTGTGGACCAGACATAAGTAGCACTCAACTCGCTTCCCACAATTTTTAGGATAGAAAGTGGTGATAGGATTACTTTTGTTGGGATCGTGGGTGACAAGTTTTGATTATTCAACACCTTTATTCCAACATATTCATTTGCTTAGGTATGGAGAGCACTTCTAAAAGCAAAGAAACATTGATTTTTGATTTCTTGAGTTGATCCACTATATTAAATGACCTCCCATTTTGACAGTCTTTCTCATTCTTGATATTATTATATGTTCTACTTTTTAGGTTGTCCCATAATTTGTTCTTGAATGTTATACAAATGTGTGTTGGAGGCCATAAGGTGGATATGATTGACACACTGAATATAGGCACTTCCTTTTCTTTTTGTTTTTCTAGTGGTGATATTCTCAAATGAGTTTGCTCTGATCTGGTTGCCATATCTTTAGGGAAAATGGCCTCTAAGAAAAGCTTTCAGAGATTAATGGATATCAGGGACAGATGTAAATCTAAAGAAACAAACGAAGAAATCCATAAAAGTTTAATGAATGCACTAAGACAATAGATGAGTTCATGAATCAAATGAGAAAGTAATGCAATTCATGTGTGTGCATGTCTATTTCATTCAAAGTATACATAACAATAATCCTCAGCTATACCAAAACACCAAGTATGTATAGTGAGAATTTGCAACTTATTTGAAGAATAATTTGTTTTTATGAATAAGTGCCTATTATTTATATTTATAGAAATAAGTGAGTGGAAGAATCACACTTTAAAGTCTACATGGGTATACAATCTGGAACAAAATACAGTAGGGGCTGAAGAACAGTCCGATTTATGTATAACATGAAGATAAGTCTGAAATAACAGATGTCGGCAGAACTTGGTAAAAATAGCTATGTCTGTTATTTTTCCATTGTCTGTATAACACGAAGGTTAGTCTGCCGTTTTGGAATCAGATTAGACGCGTCGATAAATAGCAGACTGTTATGTCACAAGTGCTAAAACATTAGTAGGAGGAGGGGGGTCACGATCATCCCATTAATGCTAAACATTAGTAAGATCCGAAATATCCATTAGAGACTCCCAACTAACATGGGCATCATCTTTTCAATCTTCATTTAAAGGCTGTGTTTCACAAACAGATGATATAGATCATCACCACCATTCTTTACAGATCTCTTTTGTGGTTTGCAGAAAATTCACAGGTACAAATCCACAAAAGTAATTCCAGTACAAACATTCTTAATGGTAAACATTGTATTTATGGTTTTTTTTCCTCATTTTCCATAAAACAATGAGAATGCCTATCAAGTAAGTAATGCAAGATCCATAAAAACAGCACCCACAGGAATCCAAAAAGGAAATCGGCTATACAATTTCAAGATTGGCTTATTAGCCAGTTACCCAAATAATATCTTACAATATGATCACATACAGCAATACCCACTTCATAAAAAACTCCTGCACTTTAAAAATGAATTACATGAATTCCTCTGCCATTACCTTTCTTCAGACTCTAAAACTTTAAAAATGAATTACATGATTTCCTCTGCCATTACCTTTCTTCAGACTCCAAAACTTCTAAACAAAATAGATTGCTCTCTTGAAATGAAGGAAAAAAGAAAAGAAGATCAGATCAGATCTGTGATTATCATATAAATGGGAAGTATTATTCAATGCTTAGGATGCACCAATGCATAAGTTATCTTCATACATCATAATTTATGATGTGGTGCATCCTAACGACTAGATAGCTGTTTCCATACAAATCATATCCGTGATTCCTACACCATTTAAAAAAAATTATTTTTCAGAAATCTTCATACCCAACAACAAAATCTACCAGGATTGATGTTAGTAAGTGTGTAGAATCATAAAAAGAGGGTAGCTTTGTACAGTAAGCATATCTATGGCCAGATCATAAGCCCACCGGAAGAACAGACCAAAAATTGTCAACGCACATGGAAGAGGATGCATTCTGAAAGTTTTTCTGAATGTGGTGAAAGAAAACAGAAGGGGAATTACAGAGTAACAAGGTATCTGGATGCAAAACTGGAAGGGAATATATACAGTCTGTATATTCTATTTGTGATAAGATCGAACTCAAAGTGGAGAACTTTTTTTTTATTGGAAGAAGCAAAACAAGATAAGAAATACAAAAACAATTCACAAAAGTGGAGAGTTTAGTGGCCCAGCAACCTAAATTTGATTTTGCAAAAACCTGTTCTCTTGTTCCATAGCAGCAAATTGACTTTTTTCAATATTCAAAGCATTAAAAAATTTGTAGAAATTAACATAAAATATCTATTTTTCATAGTATTGTGGGTGTATTCCTATATTATAGGGTATGACTACAAAGCGTCCAAGCTGCTACTCTCCAAACATGAAGACTACTCTCCACTATAGAAATCAGTAAGCTAGCAAGAAAATTGCTATTGGCAGAAACCAGAAAAAAATTGCAGCCCAACATTAAATAAAAATAAATTCAATAGAAAGGTCACAACATTGCCACCATTATCATTAATAAGAAACGAAAAAGAAAAAGAAAAAAAACCATACCAAACAAACAAAAACTACACAATACCATAATTATAAGTACTACCCAACTTCCCCACCTTTCCCTACCATCATGTTGAATGTGACCCAAGTCTACCAACTCCTCTACAAGTAGTACATTTTCAATTCCCCCCTCCTTCTATGGTTATTAACCTACATTAGGAAAATAACTCCATTAAAAATATCTCTCAAAATTATGAACATTGTAGAGAATAACCACATAAATAAGGGATTGTGAAGTCATCACCTGCCGCCAATCAAACATGAAAATGATGCACATGAAACCCCAATAAAACTCAACCAACATTGTAATAAAAAGTACACAATATTTATATGTCAATTTGAATATGTTTTATACACTTGGTCCTCCCATGGAGATAGCCAGATTCATAATTGGAATTACCATACTTGCAATTTAAATAGATAAAAAAAATTAGTATCCATAAACTTTGTTGGTGTAAATTATACTTCATAATTAAAGTTTGCTTAAGTTGACTTAGAATAATGCATTCATTGTAGTTTGCATATGAGACACTTAGGGAAGTGTGCATCTAGGGAAGATGGTTGTAGGAGAAATACCACCTTTTGTGGTGATATCTTGTTGTCACATTCCACCTTTGGTGGGTGATCCACTTTTAGTGGAATATTCTATTATTTCTGCTACCTACCCCTATATCTCATTGGGCCACATGTCATGATTGTGTGCTCTCATTTCCATATGGCCTTGTCTTTATAAATAGGCTCATCTTCATTGTATGGTTTATCCAGTTGATTGTTTTTTGCATCTTGATGAGAATACAGTTTGTTCTTATCAATATTTGTCTCTCTTGTGTCGTGTTATTCATTGGGCTCTAGATCTTGGTTATTATTGGCAAATTCTCACATGGTATCAAAGTCATTGGGGTTCCATTGGGTAGTCATTTTGGAGGGATCTTGTTGCATTTGAGATTCAGATCTAAGGAGCAACATCAATTGGGAGTGTCCTATGCCAAATCCAACTTCGCCACTGAGTTTGGGAAGCCCTTTTCATAAATTTTGACTATAAATTTGTCTATATTGGGCAAAAGTCATTTTTGAGGCATCAGGAAAAAATTTCCACCTACTCGATGGTACGGTACAAATTTTTCAAAAAAAAAGAACTACAAATTATTTTTAAAAAATTCTATATTTATTTATTTCGCAGTTTTTATTTCAATTGGTAAAAGTTTTTATTTAATAAAAAAAGGAAAATCAAAAAAATAATATTTGTGTCCAAGGGGTTGAACTTAACTGGTTAAAAACAGTGGGTTCTCATTGTGGAGACCCAAGTTCAATTCCCAATTAAGGACATCTAAAAGTGGAATTCTAAGCTATGACTCTTGGCCTTCCATAAAGATGGGGAAGGTTTTGGGTCAATCTAATCAAACATAATAATAATAATACTAATTCAAAATATTGCGGCTTCGACCTATTACCTATCAAAAATAATAATAATAATAATTTGTGGGGGGGTCTGTGTTTCCCCTCCATCGCAGTGTACCTATGATTTTTTGTAGGTCACGTTTGGCCCCTGCATGGCCCCGTATTCTCTCCGTTGGTCGCTATCATTTGGCATCGCTGCTCCCAATCGGCGTCGTGTTCCTCTGTCTGTCGACAATCCAAGCTTCCACCATCAGTCTATGTTTCATCAGCCAACGCCCGTCATTCCCATGGTGCCACCCACTAGATAGCTTCGTCGTTGCTTGATCTCTGCTCCCTGCTCCTTCATCGGTCCACTACCTATTGCAGTCATCGGTCCATGTGCCACCAACTCTCCCTACTACCGTTGATGATGCCTCGTAGCCTTGACGATTGCCACCAACTCAGCCACCACTCTACAACACGTGGTGCATAGTCATTTTCCAACACGGGTCCACATGGCATTCATTGATTTGTTCACACCTACACAATCAGCGACAACAGCAGTAACACATGGCAGGTTCTCATTAGCCCTCAACGCCCAGTTGGCGCCACGCAGTGTACCGTGCATCTAGCTTGAACTGCCACATGGCGCTTAGTGAGTCACCCACATCATTCTTTCGTACACATAGTTAGCATACGACCAATCCAACTCACCTACCACATCACTATACGGAATCCCAATCAGTTGCCATGTGTCCACACATTGTACTATCACATCATTAGTTCGTATAGTACGGACTATCACGCACGCAAATGGTCTTTTTGGCGTGATGGCCATACGACCGTCAAATTTAGCATAGTGTATTGCTAATGTCAACATTGCATCGGCACTTTTTGGAAAAAAAATTTGACCCCTCACCATTTGAGTTTTCGTTTTTGCAATCCAACTTTGGAGACTCATAACTTGGCTATTTTGAGGCCTTTTCAGTGCATTTTTTTTTTATGTGGGCTAATTTTTCATGCTCTCCATAGTGGTGTGGTTAGTTTTTGATTTTGGTGGACATATTTTTCAAAAAAATTAGTTTTCCATAATTGTACCTATCCAATCCTCAATTTTGCAACTTCCCAAGCTCCGTTCAAGCTCATATGACCTCCTTTTTAGATGTCTTTTTTTTTTTTTAAAGTACATAATTTTTTGTCTACTTTCACGTGGTGCTATTAATTTTTCACCAATTTGAGTAGAAATTTCACTTTTAGAATTAGGTCTTTTTTGGCCCATTTGGTACTTGTAATTTGCTTGGATCTCAGCTTAGCTCTTGTGCATTATTGGTTTGAGTCTTTTATATCCTATTTGAGGTATTTTAATCTTAAAATAAGAAGTCAACTTTGTCTTATTTGCAAGTGGCCCATTGTACACGCACTAAGTATAAAGTGTGAAATCATCATTTATTTTTTCTAGGGGGGTGTTCTTTGATTGAGTGAATTTGGGGGGGTGTCTTGTGTGATTGTGTCTCTCTCTATCTTGTTTTCTTTCATTTTCTTGCTATGGGTTCTCCTAAATTTCTACTTTTAACTCCACATAGTTATGCAACATGTGTTGCCCCCTATTTTATTTTTCAAAATTGCCTATCCATATTGATAGAAAGCCTTTTATCACTCTTTCCCTATCGGAGAAGTCCTTGCATGTCGGGACTAGGTTTGAAGTTTCAAAATCCCACTTTCACTCGATATCGCAATAGAGAGAAAGGTTAATGTTTGTCAGGCGGTGACCAATAAACCCCATAGTTTCCACATTTTATCTCTTCCTGGTATCTGATGTTCTCCTATTGGCCGATATCAGAGTATTGGAGGTTCTCACGCTCTCTTTCTGTAAGTTTCCAAGTCAGCCCACAGTCATGTACAATTTCCAAAAGGTGAATTAAAGAAGATTTGCAAAGTACCATCATTAATGACAGATTAAACGGTTAAAGGCACACAAAGGTGGTGACACAAGCTACAATTCTTGATATTATTACTTTTTTGCAACAAAATTAAATGCACCACCCTTGGAAACTGACTAAAGTAACGCACGCCATCATGAGCTCCCTCTATCAAAATGGTTTGGCTTCATGATAACCAACTGCCATTTGATAACTCAAATTTGAATTGGCCAAAGAACTAGCAAGAAAATATCATCCAAGGGTTGCATGCTCTTGCATGGAAACAACAAACCAATTTTACTGGGTATAGAAATATTGTTGCCTTATTAATAAAAATTACCAAGCAAGCCAAAAATCACGAATGGTGCCTGCAAGAAGAAATAGCTAGAAGAAAAAATCTCGGTGATTAATTCTCAACTACAGAGAAAATGGTGCTTAAAGGAAAAGGTAGCCTAATACAGCCAGACATCGAACATATGCAAGATGATATCCTCTTTGACTTAACCGACCTTGCTCGGGAACTCATAGAAGATGAAGACAAAACTTCAGCAGTCCTCTGGTTACTTATAGAAGAGGAGACGAAGGCAAAGATGATCGACAACCAAATTGCCAGTCGGAATCCAATGCCTAAGGAAGAAGAAGTATGAAGTTGACA
Source organism: Cryptomeria japonica (assembly GCF_030272615.1). Lineage (NCBI taxonomy): Eukaryota > Viridiplantae > Streptophyta > Pinopsida > Cupressales > Cupressaceae > Cryptomeria > Cryptomeria japonica. Next base: position 685,406,274 of record NC_081412.1, read on the forward strand.
ATTGTTTATAATATGAGTTTAGTGTTAGTTCTGGTAATTTTTGTTTTTATCTGGAACCATGTTTAAAAAGGTTGTTTTCAAGATTGTTACTCTAGGGAGGACCGTTTATTGAAAATGGAAAAAAGGTTTAGATATAAAAAGGGTAGATAGTAGATGAAAGGGGGGGATTTAGAAAAGCGGACTTTGTGTTGTTTTCTAAAAGACAAGTAGATTATTTTGTTTATTTCTGAAAGTCAAAACTTCTGAGTAGCTTATCTAATATGATTAGACTTTGTGCTACAATAGATAAGTTTTGCATTCTTCTTATGTGGATGCTTCATATTCGAGTTTTCATATGATGAGTTATTTCAAGACTTGCTTCCCCTAATTCGTTCATTGTTGTATAGCGTTCATCTTTGCATGAGTATTGTATGACAATGGTTAGTTGATAATTATTTGGAGAAATTTTATTATTATCTTTATGGTTAATCACCTTACCTTTAGAACTTTCTGGTCAAAAGTTTTGTCTTTCTTCTTTCTGGTTAAAAGAACACCCCTGAAAAACCCCAAATTTATATCATAAGAGGGACTTGTACCACTAAAATTTAGAGGAAAGCTATAGAAAAATAAACAACTTCTCCAACTGTTGTTAATAGTGTTGGAATCCAAGAACACTGAGAGGGGGGTGTCATGAACCATATTTATCTATAATTATTTTATAAAGAAAATAATGCTTATTTGTTATTTATGAAATTGAAATGAAATGGAAATAGAATTGTTAGTGAATAAGATAGGAGATCAAGTGCAATGAAATGATTTAAATGCATTTGAATTATCAGTATTATTTTTATTATGAAATAAGGATCATCATTGCTAATGAGCAGTTGAGTGTGAATGAATGCAGGAACAGGTGAACGCGAGAACATGGTTCAGGTAGAGTTGTTTTAGCTCATGGACTTCGCTAGAATAGATGGAATCTCACACCACTTTAGAATGTGTAATTGCATCTTGCAAAGATAGATGATTTAAATGACTTTATTTGAGTGTTTGTTTAAATGATGAATTTAGTATGAGTAGTCTTCATTGATATGTCTTTAATTCGAATTAAAGATTTATTTTTAAATGATTATACGTGTATTTTGATGATTGAATGTGCATTTTGTGTGCAGATAATGTATAAATTTCATAATGAAATGAATGCAATATGGTGCTTATATTTTCACTTTTGATTTTTATATAATTACATATATATAATGTTTTGAAAAAGAAAAGATAATTAAATTGGAATTGATTTATTACTATATATATATATATATATATATATATATATATATATATATATATATATATATATATATATATATATATATATATATATATATATATATATATATATGTATGAGCTCAAATAATAATTCGATCATACACACATATATATACGTATACGTACGTAATTATTATATATAAAAATATATTTTTTGAAATTAAATTGTTTTGTTTTATGGTAATTCATTGTTTATATATATATATATATATATATATATATATATAAACATGGAAAACCAATATGATTGGCAGATTTATTAATGCCAAGTCATGGTCAATAAAGCATATAACCGATTTGGTTGGCAAACTTATTAAATGTCATGTCATATTTTACAAACCATGCATGTTATGAGGGAAGTCGGCATTGGTGAGGTCGACTTGGCATAGACTTAAATTCCACTAAGACTTTGTATCGATTTGCAAAGGAGTCGATATTAATATCAACCATGCAAACTAACAGACACTTAGTGGTTGAACAGAACACGGATTGTGGGCTAATCAAGGACTTTTAGACGTGGTGAAAGTCGATGGGGTAAACGTTGTCTGGCAAGTTAAAACATTGTATGAAAGGAAGGGAGTCGGTATTAGTACCGAATACCCACTCAAATCTCCATCTTCACATGCATTAAAATTTCCATATAACGTGGCATGAACAAACAGTTAGGTGGATGACCAGCCACATGAAATCACCGATAATAATGAAATTAAATGGGATGTGCAGTTCGAATTGCCACATGCACGCACTTTAACAAAGTTCAAATTTTGTTGGGCCTATTATCATAACAAAAACAATTACAAGTGTCTGGTATAAACTCGGATAATAGTCCACCACTCTGAGAGATTGGTTTGAAAATAGGAAGAAATTTAGACTAGATCAGCATATATAGACTATTGATTTTGGAGAAAATACACACAACGATAAACAAAAAATATAGGGAAGACGGTATAGGAAAAGATAGAAGAAATATACATAGAATTGGTGAGGATAGAATAGAGAAAAAAGAATAGTGAAAAGGGAAGAGAGGTGAAAGAATAGAGAGGAGAGAATTCAAGGGATTAAAATAGCATAGAGGAGGAAAAGAATTGGAAATCTAGGCATATTGCAGATAGAATTAGAGAAGAATATCACTGATCATATCAGACTTGGCTCAAATTTCAGAGGTAGGCTCTTAAACGAGTGATAGTTTGTTTTATAGTTAGAGAAAAGAACAGAATTATTCTTGAGAGCATTAATAAAGAAAAGAGAGTTTAATTTATGTATTAATTTCTTGCATTAGAAGACATAATGATTATTTGAAATTTCGTTTGAATAAGCCATATAGGTATGTGCAATTTAAATTATCATTTTATTTAATGCTTGTCATGGCAAATTGTTGAATTCATTTAGTTGAATCCATAGATCATGGAAAATATTTTTTAGTATGAAATTCTCGAGAAAAGAAGTAGATAGACAAAAACATGTGGAAAAATAGAGAGCTTGTGCACTCTAAAATTAGAAATTTGAAACCATAAGATGCATGATTACGCTATTTGGATTTTATGAGAAAAGACAAAGGAATGTGTACTCATAATTTCCATTTCTGAATTTTAATTATATCTATATGCTAAAAATGTATACATGTGTTACACCTTCTTATTTTTAAATCTTTCTCTTGAGTTACTTGAAAAGATAGAAGCAAAAGATTGTTTTCTTATTAGATGTAATTGGTTCTAAACGAAAGATTGTTTCTTCTATATCTCTTAAACGAAAGATTGTTTCTTTTAAATATTGTAATTTTATTATGCGAGAAATGAGAAGTTAAAATTGAGAAAAGAAAGATTGTTTTCTATGTACTCCTGATTTCATATGAATACTAGAAAAGATAGATATGTTTGTGTTTGTGGCAAAGTTACCTTCCGGGACGGGTGCCGAATGTGGAAATATAGAGAGAATAGTTTGCTTTTCCAAACTATATTTTATTGTTATGCATGGCATTATACTCAGTCGAGTAACTTATTGACCATTGAAATAGATGGATATATTTTATGCTCTCTACCATATCCTTGATTGATCTTGCTTGTTTCTTTATGGAATTAGAAAATTGAAAATGCAGGTATCATTCTAGACATGCACCAATTCCATCTTGTCTATCGAATTCTCTTTGCTAAGCAATTCGTGTAGGTTCGGGTATTCTTAATTCCGGGGAAGTGTAAGCTTCAAGGTTGGGTAGAAAAAGCACTTGAATCTTGTTTTCGTCATTATTCAAAATATTTCATAGAAGATGGCTTTGGATTGCAAATCAATGAACGCATCTCATCCTTTACTTTATGTTTTTCTTGTTATATGAACTTAAGGGATTGGAAAGTCCTAAGTATTGTATGTAGATATGAGTAAGATACTACTTACAAATTCCTAGTGAATAAAGAATCTTTATCTCTTTTAGAAATCTCGTGTTTATTATGATATCAATGGAAGGATCATTTAGAACTTAAGGATGGAATAATGGAAGAAAATAGACTAATTAAAGGAATTATGAGTTTATTTAATAATAAAGGGTATTTCGTTTTATTATTGAATTTAGAACGTTTTACGTCTTTACAAGGGGTGAATCAGTGTTCTACCATTAATGATAGTTTTGAACTTATTGCTTATTAACCGCTTAACAGTAAATAAAATTAAAGTGCATACACCAAATAACACATAAAGAGGCAACACCATAACACCAATATTTATACGTGGAAAACCCTACAAAGGGAAAAAACCACAATGGGGTTGATACCCATAATATCTATATACTTGATCAAGGTACACAAATATTACATGAAGGGGATTGCACATGCAATCAGGCCAACCGCATAGAGCTCACTGCTCAACACAATATGAGAAGTCTCACTGACTTACAAAGCATTACAAAGTAATTACAACAAGTATGAACTTATGAGATGCATCTAACCATGCTAGATAAGTTCTGGTTCATGCTCTGATATCCTTCACTATGTACCGGTTTGTTGATGCTTTATTTTGCCCTGTTCTGCTACCAGTTAAGTTGTGCACGTGAAACTACACAGAAAGGTTTTAATTGCTGACCAAAATGTATAGCTATAGTCCCTGAATAATTCGCAACCAAAATTCGCATTACAAAAACTTCACTAATCCATCGCTGAAAGGATCTCCTTAAATATCCTTCTAACTTCCACCATGTAGGCTTCAATGAAAGATATAAACCTGTCAGTTGTCAGATCATAATGAATTTCAAACATAATCCCAATGATCATGTCGGCCTTCACACATTACCATAAATTCCATGAAAGAAATAATCGAGGGCATAAGATCTCCTAGCCAGGTCCTATCCATTACAGAGTTCCAAATACACGTTATCGAGATCAGTTATCGGGATCAGGACTTAGCTGGTTGTGAAGCAAATCAAATCAAATCATCAACAAATCGAAAAATCATCAAAACTGCAAAAATCAAATCAAATCATTAGAAAATCAAAAAATCATCCAAAAATTGAAAAAATCAAAACCGCAAAAGTCAAATAAAATAAAAAAATTTAAGTCAAGCTCGCCCCCCCCCCCCCCGCAGTGGCGCCCAAAGCGCCTCCCATGGCGTCTGCGATGGCGCCGCCCACAGCACCAATGACACCTGCGGTGGCGCCCGCCGCCAAGGCACCACCCACCCCCCCCCCCCCCCCCCCAAAAAAAAAAAAAAAAGGCAAAATTTAACATGTGAGATTTATATGCATGATAAAAAAAAATTGGGATGCGAATTGAAAATTTAAAAAAAATCCTACGAACCCATTTCATAAATCAAAAAACCCATCTCAAAAATGTAATTTTTTTCCCAACCCATCTAGTGAAAATGCTAAAGAAGGATTTTTTAATGTAAACAACTAAATTTTTCAAAAATCAACTTAAAATTAACAAAGCTGGGTTTTCTCGAAGTATGTACCGGTGGACCGTATGTCGGAGGACACTCGTATCAATGAACTCGCTCGAACCTATGTTGGTGGTACAAGATCGTCATTCCTTCCTCCAGAGCAATTTTCTCAAATAACTGAAGTGCACAAATGAGTGGTAAAAGGAATTCACCTTTTTAAACTCACAATGGGGCATTTAAGTGGGATTTTTATTCCACTGATGTTTAATCATCTAATCAACTAATCAACCTGGTAGGGCAGCATTTTCAAATTTCTTATCGAGAAATGAATCGAATTGACTCTGAAAATCTCTAAAAATCGAAAAATCATTAAAAATCTAAAAATCGTAAAAGTTTCAAAACAATCAAAAAATTGCGAAAATTTCAAAAACATTCAAAAATTATCCGATTCATCTCCCGAGGGGGCATCCTCGCATCAATATCTATCAGTCAGCGTCTGGGGCATCATATCGAGATTTATCATCTCAAAGATCGAATCAGTATTATATTGAAACCAAATCCGCCTCAAATCAAGATCAAATCTGCATCCTATCAATATCAGCAACATCATCAATCGAGTTTTCTTTGAGCCAACGCATCGTCACACATCACTTCAAAGAGGGGCAAAATATATACACCTAAAAATGGTCTGAATATAGTTAATTAAATACACAGTTATTTGATTAATTCCCCTTCCCAATTAATTGAATTCACAAGCAATTTAATTAATTTCTTTATTCATCTACTAGTAAATAAATCTACATGATTTATTTGTATAGTTCATTTCATATACCCCTTTGATTAATTAATTCCAAATTAATTAATGTCCCCCCATATAAATCAGTTCTTCTAATCCCTAATTAAGATTAACAAACTCAAGTTTGTTGAAATTAATTATCATTTTTCCAATTATTTGAATTTCTAAATTCAAATGAGCACATGGCTCCTAACTTTTAACCACTTAACCTAACCATCCCCTAACCTTACCCATTCCACCCAATCCTGGGTTTAACTAACCCTATCCTATCTTGCACATCCTAACCTACTATGGTGTGGATATTCTCCCCTTGAGACACATGGCACTTTTGCCACATGTCTCCTCCCTTGGACACTTGCCCTCTCATGAGCAAGGCTCCTTAACACTTGTCACCATAGAGATGACAAGTGTCCCTTCCTCCAACCTCTTCTCCAACTTCCTCAATCTTGACCCCTGATATCTTCAGATCAGATTTGGATTGTCGATTCCTGCCACCTCAGCTTTGGCCTTGGAATTCCTATAAATATCCCCCATTTTGGAGCAATAAGGATCCCTTGCATTCATATTCTTAGCATCATTACTATAGCCAATTTGCATAACAATTATCTAGCAATTAGCTTTTGGATTAATCATAGCATGTTAATCTAGTTTCTTAAATCATGTATTTCATATCATCTTTGTAGTCACATAAATCTGTCCATTTTAATTAAACGAATATTTACTATTTATTTGATTAATAAATCCACTAGCCAACAGTTAATTAAATTAACATTTAATTAATTCATCCTCAAACATTCTCCTATTAATTAAATAAATTATTTAATTTATTTTAATTAATTCATTACACCAAATTCACAATCAATTAAATGAATAAATTTTATTTATTTAATTGAATCCCCTTTCCTCTTTTAAATAAATAAATAAAACATTTATTTAAATCATTAAATCCCCCCCCCACTTGCATTCTCCTACAAATGCAAGTTGCAACCACAAGTTGAAATAAATTTATTTTATTTTAATTTAAATCCTATTTTCCCTCACCCACCAAACCCACTTGCAATCCTAAATCCCCTTCAGACCCTTCTAACCACTTTCTAATCATTCCTAATTAGCCTAATCCATCTCCTAAATATTGTCACATTCCTAAGCAACTTGAAGTCACTTCTCAAAGCCTCCAAAGTCTTTGAAAAGCATTTAATGCTTTATGTGTTCAACAAGCTAACCCCTAAAGTCTTCCAAACCACTAATGGCTCTTACATGACCATTAATGGCTCTTACATAACCATTTATGGTTAAATCCACTTGCCTCCATGGTTAGAGACTTTCCCTCTAACTCAACCCTCATTTAACCCATGGTTCTCTTCAAGCATTTATTGCTTTGACCATGGTTATCCTCACTAACTCTTGCACAAGAGTTTATCCATTGGATAAAGACATTATTTATTGGATAATGGCTTTATTCTTTCAACTCAACATTAACCTTACCTCCCAAGTTAACCCTCAAGTCATGTCAAGCATTTAATGCTTATTCCCTCTCCTCTCAACCCATCTCTTGTTGGCATTTGTCATCCTAGGATTGGGTTGAAAGCCTTCACATAGATCATAAACCCATCAATCCTAACCCTTGATGAGATTACTCAATCTCAACCCTCCATTGCTCCATTTTACATATAAATAGAGCTCACATTCCTCATTTTCAAATCCTCAAGCCTCAAGCATTCTCAAACACATCTATACTCCCGAAACTTGTATGCATCTAACTTATAGTGAATTTTAGAGAGTATTTAGCATAATCATCTTACATTGTCATTTTGGGCTAAAATTAATCTTAGTTAATTACATAATATCTCATATTTAGTTTGTTTTACACTTGCATTTGCATAGTTTAAAGCATTCACAATCTTGAACCTCCATAAGACATCCAGAATAGTGCAAAAAGCTACTGAGAGCTACACTCATTTGGGAAATTGGAGAGGAGAGGAACAAGGGAGGAGAAGCTACAAGCATGGTGGAAGGCATTTGGAGATGCCTTGTTGCATTTATTTTCTTTGTTAAATGCTCTATTTTGCTTTTAGTGTCTCCCTTGATATGCTTGCTTAGGATAGTGTTTGATCTTTGATTTTCTAACACTAATAATTGGTTTCTTACGTGTTGATTGTGTTTGTTATCCTAACAATCTCCTTTTTGCAAAGCATCATTTGGTAAACCCAACATTCACTATAAGTTAGATGCATTCAAGTTTCGGAATTATAGATGTGCTTGAGAATTCTTGAGGCTTGAGGATTTTAAAATGAGGAATGTGAGCTCTATTTATGGGTAAAATGGAGCAATGGAGGGTTGAGATTGAGTAATCTCATCAAGGGTCAGGATTGATGGGTTTATGATCTATGTGAGGGCTTTCAACCCAATCCCAGGATGACAATTGGTTTCTTGCTTGTTGATTATGTTTACCTATTGAAGTTGAGATACCATCTCTATGGGTTTCCTTGCATAATCTAATAGATGATGAAGCATACCGAGTCTCCTGTCTCCAAGATTTGGAACTACTTGATGAAAAGCGACAAGATGCATACAACCACCTCAAAGCCTATCAGCAGCGCATGAGCAGAAGTTATAATCACTGAGTTAGACCTCATACATTTGAGGTAGGTGATCTTGTTCTCAGAGAGAATCCTCGTAACCAACCAAACAGAGAACATCAGGGAAAGTTTGAATCAAATTGGCTGGGTCACTATTGTATTTGGGTCCGGGGCATATCAGTTGGCTACTTCAAAAGGAGAACCGCTAGCAGATCTGATCAATAGCATGCACCTCAAACGGTTCCATACATAAGTTGTATAGAGCATCAGGCTCCAATACATATCAGAAAGAACACCAAAAATATTCAAATAAATGTCCTGAAGAAAATACAAAAATAAAATAAAATAATAGTAAAGAAAAATCATGCATCCAAACGGTGAACAACCATTCCGGTGGCACCTTGGGTAAGTGCGATGGTGAAAACCTGGCAAACAAGCACCACTCGTAAAGGCTATGGCTCCATTATCTTTCAGACTTGTTGCGATCACATTCATTGCATTCACTCATCCACCATTCAAACCATGGCTTGTTATTGATCTACAATCAAGGATAGTACTTCATGCGTCTTGCATCCCGCTTTTTCATAGTCATGTCTAAACTGGGGACAATGCTCTTAACCTATTGATGGAAGTGGATTCTTCATTGCTTGTGTTTCATTGAGTTCTTCATTCAAAATTGTCTCACAAAATCCAAAACATTCAAAACTGTCTTTAAAAAAACATTTGAAAACAACTCAAAAATCCAAAAACATCATAAAACATCAAAACTCGATCAAAAACATGGCAACGCATAAAAATCCTTTGTACATATGCATCCAAGCAGATACCAAACACACATTTTGAAAAACTCAAACGATGACCACTTATCACATCGACCAAACAATCAACATCGACATGCAAACTGTCTTAACAAGGATGCATCCTTCCTTACCAAAATAAATACATGATAACATTTTTTTTGACAAGAAAATTATGTTTAAGCTATCAAGTACTTGGTCAGTTTGTTAGTTATTTATTCATTTATATCAGGTTCTTACGCTACTCCGAGATATCCACAAGTGATTAGAGTAGCCGGGATGGGTCCTAAGCATTGTTTGTTTATCTTCTGCGAATTATTCCAATGAAGTTCTGGGGCATGTACTAATGGTGTCTACGTGGGAAGTTCACTAAGCTACATGATCTTATGCAAAATACAGTCATGGATGACTATGGCTTGCTGACTACAACGTATACCTCGACCATATGAGCATGAACCATTATGGAGGGTCCATATTCTTTATCTATGTTGCTTGCTTACAGGTACAATGGTCCAAACTTGGTTCCTACTACCCCATCCAAGATTGATACTACCATTGCTCAATGATGAAAACTAAAAGCACTATGGATCATCATTTCATCTCATTTGTTTATATTGCATTCCATTGCATATCACCCATCCATTCATTATTCATATTGATGTCATGGAAATGGGGACAAGGCAACAACAAAGTTCAATGTTAATAAGTTAGTTTCAACCATAAAAACAAAACAAAGAACTAAAAACCATTCCAAACATATCAAGAGAGATTTCAAAAAGCATGAAAGAAGTTTAACAAAATAAAAGAAAGGAGAAGAGCCTCCCTAAGATGCTTCCATGATGCCTTTTGATGCTTCTCCCTTGTTTCTCTCCTCTCCAAGTCTCAAATGAGTGTAGCTCTCAGCTTTTAGCACTAGCCATGGATGCCATATGGAGATTCAAGATGGTTGAATATGATAAGCAAATACTATGCAAGAGTAGATAGTGATGCTATGAAAAAGCTCTATGCTAATGCCAGTATAACAACAATACTCTAAAATGCTTCTCCTTTGCTTGAGGAGAAGGGTTCTATTTATAGAAGAAATAGGGAAATGAAGGGTTAAGATTGAGCAATCTTAACAAGGGTTAGGATTGAAAGTTGGGGATCCATGTGCACAATTGGCACCAATAAAATGGTGACAAGTTTCAACATAGGATTGGGTTGAGAGAAGAGGTTAGAGGCATTAAAGGCCTGAGAAGACCTCATGGTTATCTAGAAGGTAAGGGTCAAGTCTAAATTAAGATTACCCACTGGATTAAGAGTTAATCCAAGGATAAACCTTTGTGCAAATGTTTAAGAGATAATCATGGTCAAAGCATTAAAGGCTTGATGAGACCTTTGGGTTGGGTAGAGGTTGAGTCAAAACAAATGTTTTAACCATTTAGGAGGGTTTGAGGTAACCATTAATGGTTATTGGAGACTTTGGGGATTAAGTGGTTGAAGGTTGAAAGCCTTCAATGGTTATCAAAGACTTTGAGCCATTTAGTGGTTGAAGGTTGGAAGCTTTCAAAGGTTATCCAAGACTTTGAGACATTTAGTGGTTGAAGGTTGAAAGCCTTTAATGGTTATCAAAGACTTTTAGGCTTTGAGAAGTGACTCCATTTTGCTTAGGAATGTGACAATAATTAGGAGATGGATTAAGTTAATTAGGAAGGGGTTAGAAGAATCTAGAAGGGGATTGGATTTTGCAAGTGGATTTGGTGGGTGAGGGAAAATAGGATTTTATTAAAATAAAAATTCATTTATTTCAATAAATGTGTGCAAGTTGTATTTGGATAAATATTCAAATAAATATTAATTTATTTAAATGAGAAAAATGAAGATAAAGCATTAAAATGCTTGAAGACTTTGAGGGAACCATTAAAGGCTTGAAGACTTTAAGGAAAACCATTAAAGTCTTAAGAAGACTATAGAAGGAAGCCATCAAGTTTGAAGACTTTAAAGCCATCAAGTTTGACTACTTTAAGGGAAACCATTAAAGGTTTCAAGTGGGTGAGGATAAATAGGATTTTAAATAAATAATTTATTTAAAATAGTTGTGCAACTTGCTTTTGTAGGAAAATACAAGTGGATGGAGGATAAAGGTGATTTAAATAAATTATTTATTTAAAATAATTGTGCAACTTGCATTTGTAGGAAAATGCAAGTGGGTGGAGGATAAAGGTGATTTAAATAAATGATTTATTTATTTAAATGTGAGAGGTGGGATTTTGGGGGTTTTAAATAAATATTAATTTATTTAAATGTGAGAGAAGATTTAATTAAATAAATATGATTTATTTATTTAATTAATGGTCTGAATTTGGTTAAGTGAATTAAATCAAATAAATTGAATAATTTATTTAATTAATAGGAGAATAGGGTTAAGATGAATTAATTAAATATTAATTTAATTAATTATTAATTGATGGTTAAATAATCAAATAAATACTAAGTATTCATTTAATTAAGTGGACAGATTTATGTGACTACACATATTTATGGTTTTTTATACAAGTGTGAACAAGTTAAAAATGAGCAGTTATTTAATAATCAATTGGTCTTGGATACAATCACGACGGATTTCTCTGATACAGCATCAGTACATCATGCAAACTATCACCAACCTTGCATTCATCTATCATGAACACGTGGCATCATCATTTCATTACATTTAGTTGCATTTAAATGCATCTAGTTCATTATCATTTACTTACATGTAGGTTCATTACATCTATTTTAGTTACTCATTAAAGTGCAGTTAATATCATTTAGTTGCATTCATTATCATGTACTTAGATTCACATCATTAAAATCATTCAAAATCATTCATCATCATTTAAGTTTGTTTACAATACATTCATCTATCTATCCATTACTTGCATTCATTATCTAGTATATTCTTATACTCATTAATTATCCTTTTAATTGCATTAAGGTGCAGTTATTCATTACCCCTTAGTTGCATTATCATTTCACTTAGTCATATTTTACTTCATTTAGAAACATAACATAAACATGTGTCTCAACATTTGTTTATTCATTTTACAAGTGAATTCATTTAGAAATCATCACATAAACATTTGTACTTTACATTTATTTATCCATTTTTGCATTCATTTTTACACATCTATACACATTTACATAAACCATTCGATTCATTGCATTTCATCATATCAAACACAACTGCATATCATCATTTCATCAACATAAACACAAGTACTATATATCTCATAAATAACATCATTTATTCACCATGTTGCATACATCATCATCATGGAGTTCCATACATAAAGCATTACAACAACGAATCATACATATATTAACCTGCATCCACATGTTAGCATCACATTCATAAACATGCATATAGACCTCATAAAATCATCATAACATGCATATAGGAATCATCTCATAAACATATACATCTAGCAAATACAAACATCCATCTAAGCATAAATCATAAATCATCATCCTGCATAAACCCATACCTATCATCAACATGCATATCATCACAAAATATGGGATCTCCTCATATATCACATCATATATCATCTCGCAAAAATAAACATGTATCAGAGTACAGTGATGTCAAAAATATCGGCTACCAAGATCCATCCCAGTCATAGTCCAAAATGACAATGTAATAAAATACATAAAGCTCTCTCAAATGGCACTCTGGCCAGAGGCTACACCACCATCACCACTTGCTCCCCCACTACTCCCTGCACCACCTGCACTATCTTTTCATGGAGGACCCATCATGCCACCACTGCTCTGCATCCTCTGAGACCGCTCTAATCTCGCCTGACGCATCTATGAATAGCTCAATGCCCGCTGACTAGATGGTACCACCTGCTCATATAAACCCCACCAATACTCTATCTCCGCCTGTGCTCGTCGTATCTCCCTCATCACCTCCCCAGTAGGACCCTGTGCTCCTACCCCAACTCATACTCTCTCCTGTAGCTCCATCAATCTCTCCACCACATCATCTCTCTCTCATAGCACTACAGTCAACTCTGACTCCCGTGCAAACAGTTGAACATCTCTAGCTGCAACCTCTGCCTCCATATCCTCCAGCCGAGTCTACAAAAATGCTATCATCTGATCCTGCATATCTCCTCCTCCCATCCCCATCGGATCCTCTCCTCCATCTATAGCTCCCTCTCCTGTATCCATAGGTGCCTCTCCCTCCCCCATATCCCTGCCAACTAATCTGACTCCTCCCTGCATCAAAGGCCCCTGTGATAGTCGCAATGGTTGCCCACCTCTCCCTCTTTGTTGTAACCGTCCACCTCCAAACCCACCACCACCTCCAAATCCACCACCCCCACCTCCTCCTCCTCCATCACCTCCTTCCCCATCACCTCCTCCTTCATCACCTCTACCTCGTCCATCTACTACAAATCCTTGCCCTCCTCTCCTCCTTCGTCTTTGTCTCCTATCATCCTCAAAAGCTGGAATCGGCTCTGTCGGATCCGATATACGTGCAATAGGATGTGCAGTAATGTATTATGTGTACTCATCTATCACCCCTGCATCTACAATCCCCGACCTCATATGCCATGGTCTCTCCTGTAAAGTCTGAAATTTTGTTGAGGCCTGATCATACAGTAACACTGGCCCCCACTGGAATCTCTCCCGTACCACTCGTGCATACTCCCCTGATCCACTCGGCAATCCCTACCTCAGACCAAACTGCCTCATCACTCTGCTAGGTACCTATCTCTCAACATTGCAAGATGTCCTACCAATCAAGTACCGTGTCATAAATACATAAGGCAAGGCCTCTACATCATCATCCCAAGGCTCACACTCAATCTAGGGCCTCTATATCACTATATCTAGATCATCTAATGCCCGTCGCCACCACTCTAACTTCCCCGGGTAGGGCTGACTCATCATACCTCTGTACACATACACATAGGGTTGATCCACTTCCCTAAATCTCAGACTAATAGGTCATGTCATAGGTAGGTGCTCCCATGCCCAGATATGCAGCAGAGTGATCCCAACTCCCAGCGAGCTCGTCTCTCGGTACACCACCTCATGCAGATCCCGATATAAATGTGCCAACACACACGGTCCCCATGCAAAGCGGGTCCCCTCAGTCACCATCTGCTCTATAACCTAGCCCCAACCCATGGCCAGTCCATGTGATCGTCGATCAAGGCATAGCAGGCCCCCAACAACCCCTGATAATACAGCTAGAAGTGGCTCATATAATGCATCTATCTCCTCCCACACTACCGAGCAATCATGAATACACACATCCTTATCAAAAATCCATTGCATAGCTATTGTCCCCCATGCTCGGTCATATGTCACAAGATTCCCTCGGATGGGGATGTGTAAGATCCACCACACTTCCTCCAGTGTCACGATCATCTCCCCCATAGCCAGATGGAACGTGCAAGTCTCGTTGTGCCACCGCTCCGCTAATGTTGTCATCAGGTCGTGATTCATCTAAATCATGGGCATGTACATCACATCATACAGGCATATCACTGCAATGCAATCAATCTCGGCCTCCGTCAACCAATCTCTCAACTGCTATGTGGTTGGATGCCTCTCCTGCATTTGTAAGACGGGAAGATCCTCCTACACATCATCACACATCTACATCATCATCAGTTGTTTTGTTTCAAACTTTCTTAAATTTAAACCCAGACTATTAACAGATACTATGATCAAGTATCTTCGGGTCTCAACAGGTAAGCAATCATGGTAAACCTAGACTACAATAGGCATTTATCATAATGACCTAGTCTCAATGGGGCTGATATGGTTCAAAACAACTAACCTATCCATCCATCCACCATCGGCATCAGGAGATCATTTTTCTAACACTGTGGCATCTATTTTTCAAACAATAGCGCTATTCTGCTAACAATCATGCTAAAACAACTACACATTAGCGCTACAAAACCAATAGCGCTAAAACCACTGCACAACAGTGCCATTTCCGAGCAATAGCACTACAAGACTGACTCGATCGCGCTGAAACTGCAGTCACACTAAAACAACTGTACGAATGCACTAAACCTTGCAATAGCGCTATTCACAAAAGTGCTAGTTAAAGTGACAATAGCGCTAAAACACAGTTTTAGCGCTATTGTCTTGACTCAACTTGGACACTGAAAAAAAGACATCAAAAATACACAAAAAGCAAAAATTCAAATTGGTGTACCACTGGTCCATAGTCATCTGGCCGCTAGAATCGATAGACCCGCTCTAGTCAATGATCTGCTATCAGTTCTGGCATCCTGACTGTTGCTTGCTCTTTTACCAAAGTCACTAGCAAAGCTCTGAATCACCGTAGAGATGGATGCAAATGACCCTATCTTTACCCCTTCACCCCCATATATACCCTTTGCCCTAACCCTAATTTTACCCCGCTCACCACCATGGTCCCCGTGAACTTCCAGCGCCTCTCATTTCTTCATGTTATCTCTTATTTCTTCTATTCTTTCACTATTATTGCTAAATTCTTCTCTTCTACCTCCTCGCCAATTCTCGTTCTTTTTCAAGAGATCGCCCAATTTTTCAAAATTCTTCGGCCCATCTCCCGAGGAGGCATACCACCCACTGAATTAACATTTATGGGGCATATTTCTTCACACCTATTTTTCATTCTTTGAAAAGACACGATAAACCGCATCGTCTCAAAGAGGGGCAAATGTAGTCATATAAATCTATCCATTTTAATTAAATGAATATTTACTATTTATTTGATTAATAAATCCACTAGCCAACAGTTAATTAAATTAACATTTAATTAATTTATCCTCAAAAATTCTCCTATTAATTAAATAAATTATTTAATTTATTTTAATTAATTCATTACACCAAATTCACAATCAATTAAATGAATAAATTCTATTTATTTAATTAAATCTTATTTCCTCTTTGAAATAAATAAATAAAACATTTATTTAAATCATTAAATACCCCCCACTTGCATTCTCCTACAAATGCAAGTTGCAACCACAAGTTGAAATAAATTTATTTTATTTTAATTTAAATCCT
Source organism: Cryptomeria japonica (assembly GCF_030272615.1). Lineage (NCBI taxonomy): Eukaryota > Viridiplantae > Streptophyta > Pinopsida > Cupressales > Cupressaceae > Cryptomeria > Cryptomeria japonica. The sequence continues at coordinate 685,422,657 of NC_081412.1, forward strand.
ATTTTCCCTCACCCACCAAACCCACTTGCAATCCTAAATCCCCTTCTAGACCCTTCTAACCACTTTATAATCATTCATAATTAGCCTAATCCATCTCCTAAATATTGTTACATTCCTAAGCAACTTGAAGTCACTTTTCAAAGCCTCCAAAGTCTTTGAAAAGCATTTAATGCTTTATGTGTTCAACAAGCTAACCCCTAAAGTCTTCCAAACCACTAATGGCTCTTACATGACCATTAATGGCTCTTACATAACCATTTATGGTTAAATCCACTTGCCTCCATGGTTAGAGACTTTCCCTCTAACTCAACCCTCATTTAACCCATGGGTCTCTTCAAGCATTTATTGCTTCGACCATGGTTATCCTCACTAACTCTTGCACAAGAGTTTATCCATTGGATAAAGACATTATTTATTGGATAATGGCTTTATTCTTTCAACTCAACATTAACCTTACCTCCCAAGTTAACCCTCAAGTCATGTCAAGCATTTAATGCTTATTCCCTCTCCTCTCAACCCATCTCTTGTTGACATTTGTCATCCTAGAATTGGGTTGAAAGCCCTCACATAGATCATAAACCCATCAATCCTGACCCTTGATTAGATTACTCAATCTCAACCCTCCATTGCTCAATTGCTCCATTTTACCTATAAATAGATCTCACATTCCTCAGTTTCAAATCCTCAAGCCTCAAGCATTCTCAAGCACATCTATAATCCTGAAACTTGTATGCATCTAACTTATAGTGAATTTTAGAGAGCATTTAGCATAATCATCTTACATTGTCATTTTGGGCTAAAATTTATCTTAGTTAATTACATAATATCTCATATTTAGTTTGTTTTACACTTGCATTTGCATAGTTTAAAGCATTCACAATCTTGAACCTCCATAAGACATCCAAAATAGTGCAAAAAGCTACGGAGAGCTACACTCATTTGGGAACTTGGAGAGGAGAGGAAAAAGGGAGGAGAAGCTAAAAGCATGGTGGAAGACATTTGGAGATGCCTTGTTGCATTTATTTTCTTTGTTAAATGCTCTATTTTGCTTTTAGTGTCTCTCTTGATATGCTTGCTTAGGATAGTGTTTGATCCTTGATTTTCTAACACTAACAATTGGTTTCTTGCTTGTTGATTGTGTCTGTCATCCTAACAATCTCATTTTTGCAGAGCATCAATCTCCATAGTCAATCATGATTAAATAGCTACTCAACTCTTGAGTTGCCACTTTAACAGTCATTGCTCCGTTGAGAGCCCATCAATCCAACACCTTCAAGGTCCTCAAGAATAGAGGAAAATGGGACATTTCAAGGAAGGCTTATGGTTTGCATTTCTAATCTAGTTTTTAATTAAGCTTTTCAATTACATTTTATTGTCTCATTATATGTGTATGCCTTCTATATACCACATTTTTAGCATCACACTAACTTCTAATCATTGATCTTTTTTACCCTTACTTGATTCTCATACTGAATCCTCTAGGAAATAACAAGACTTTAACTCATCTAAATACCTTCACAATTTTATATTTTTTTCAAACTCTCTAAAGAAATGCAACTTCAAGGTAGCAGACTCTAGGCCCTAGTATTGAACCTTGAGCTTTGATATCACATGTAATAACAACTCATAACCACTTAATAAAATATGAAAATTAATCTATAAAATTAAGCATAATGATTACTCAAAGAGTATAGTAAATGTAGCCTATAGTCTCATGATTCAAATGTTGGATAAAAAAAAATCTTCCTTATCATATATAAATTGCTTCTACGATCATTACAATTTTCTTATATGTCATTTATCATACTTGAAATAATTATAAAATATAAACATTTATTGTTACATGTACAAGTACACACATCATAAAACCACACTCAAAATCTACAAGAGGGGAATAAGTAGTGTATAAGAGACATCTATTATGTCAATTGATAAGTCACAAGATAAATAAATACATTAACTGATGCAAGAGCATCCCCGGTTCACAACAATCTTGCATCAACCAAAAACATTTTCTTTTATCTTTTGTTTTATGTTTGCAGTTTCAGTTTTCCTTTCTATATGTCCCAGTTTTGGCTCATTGGATCCTGTGGAGTTGGATTATACTTGAAGACTTGATCATCTTTCTTGCTTTCAAACCACATCTCTTTTGGATCACTTTCCGGTAAGATATCTCTACCGGTTTCCTTGTCAATTTCTTGTTACCGGTTGTTCCTTTGTTATCAGTTGCCTGAGACCCATTCCGAAGCTTGCGTAGCCTTGGGAATTAATCTCGATGTTGCTTGGCGTGTGGCCAACCTTCTACATTTCATCTTTTGTATTTTCCGGAGGAATCTCTTGGTAGAGGTCGACCTTATTCATTTTTGCATGTTAGGTCTTGTTCTTCAGGTTTTGATCTCTTTTGGGTCGACTAGATCCTTTGGATCGATATATATATTTGTAATATTGCTTTAGAATGTAATCAATCAAAAAATCTAGAAGCATCAAATAGATAGATTGAGCCTAGAAGATAGATCTTTTCGATTCAAGGTCTCGGTGTGACCTATTCTACCAGGTCTGTGTGTCGATATGTTGTAATCCGGTTGTTACCAATTGGATGTAATCAAATTTCATGCAATAAAATTGTCTGTTATGCATTGCCTCCATCATATCTGGGTGCTTTCATTGTGTTTACTCTTGCTGACCGGTTTGGACTGATCTCCTTGAGGCCCTCCTCGTCGGTGACTTCTTCAAGTGGTAGCAGAGCCAAGTTCGTTATGGAGGTTGCGTGTCCTAAAATTTTGTTGTAGGGTGGCAAATTACGGATCCGACATGCAATTGTAGAGGACTAGTGTGGATCAATGGCACAAAGAGGAACTAGGAATGGTGGAGCATGTGGGAATGCAGACCCTGTTGTAATGGAGATGTTGCGAGGAATAGCATCCCGATTAGAAGTCATGGAGACAGCCTAGAGAAGAGGCCAACATATTGAAGATGTGAGAGAAGATGAAGGAGAAGAAGCCCTGGCAAAATAAGTGAACCTATCGGCAGTTGATCCAGAGGAGGAAAGGTTTTTAAGGGTTCTGAGTAGGGCGAACACTAAACCTCATTTTGCCCCACCGAAATATGATGGGAAGTTAGATTTGGATGAATTGATGGATTGGATCTTGGAGATGGAGAAGTATTTTGATTTTGAAAACACCGCAGAAGAGAAGAAGGTGAAATATGTTTGTACTCGATTGAAAGGTCATGCATCTCTTTGGTGGGAGCACTTGCAAGTTGATAGGCAAAGAAGAGGTAAAGAAAAGATTAAGACATGGGATAGGATGATTGTTAAGTTAAAATCAAAGTTTGTCCCGGCGAATTATCAAGTAGATTTATTCTGGAAGTTGCAGAATCTAAGACAGAAGGAATCTAGTGTGGAGGAGTACACCGAAGCATTTTACAAGTTGAACATTAGATCCGGACACGTTGATGAGGAAGTTGAACAAATTGGTAGATATTTGAACAGATTGTGGATGTCTATACAAGATGAACTCAGTATGATCAAATTGGAGAGTGTTGAACCAGTATGCAATAAAGGCTTAAGAGAAATTGAAGAAAAGGCATGAGCAGAGAGAGAGAGGTAGAGGTGGAAGGTTTACCGGAGGAAGATTTTAAGGAGGAAGAGGATATATCAGAGGAAGAGGAACTAGTACGGATCATAAAAAGGACAAGGAAGTGAGCAAGGAAGGTAATTCATACCAGAAGGATGATAGAAATTTCTACCAGAGGAGAGAACTGGATGGTTACCGAAATGAGAACTTTGGAAGATAAGACAAAAGGACATTCAGAGGAACCTGCTTTAAATGTGGAGGAGAAGGACATTGTGCATTTGAATGTAAGAAGACAAAGGCTATCGGAAGAGTGACAATGGTGGAAGAGAACCCCACTGGATCAGACAATAAACTGGAAGATGGAGAACTGTTGATGATGAAAAGAGCTTTATGTTATACCGGAGGAGATGAAGAACCCTTGCAGAGGAAGAACCTGTTCAGGACCAGATGTAAAGTATCTGGTAAGTGTTGTAAAGTTGTTATTGATAGTGGTAGTTCAGATAATCTTGTTTCAGAAGAGATGGTGAATAAGTTGAAATTGGAGAGATTGAAACACCCTAAGCTGTATCAGATAGCATGGATTCAGGATGAACATAAGTTGTTAGTAAGTGAACAGTGTTTAGTAGAATTACAAATTGGAAATTATCATGATGAAGTTTTGTGTGATATTATGCCTATGGATATTTGTCATCTTTTGTTGGGAAGACCTTAGCAGTTTGATAGGCAAGCAATACATGATGGGAGGAAGAATACATACACTATTGTGGCCAATGGGATGAAGCAAACCTTGTTGCCTTTGGAGGAACCTTTGAAGAATGAATTATGTACAAATGCCAGAATCTGTCTAGTAGATGGAAGGAAGTTCATGGATGGACTGAGACATAAGAATGTGTGTTTTTCCTTAATTCTTAAGAAGACTGAGAGATCGAAACTGGAAGAACACCCGGAAGAGATAAGAGATTTGCTGACAGAGTATGAGGACAACATTTCAGATAATGTATCTGATGGATTTCCACCTGTTAGAAGTATTAGTCATTGCATGGACTTAGTTCCCGGAGCTAGTTTGCCTAACAAAGTTGCACACCGGTTGACACCGGCAGAGAATAGAGAACTAAATAGACAAGTGTAGGAGATTTTGGAGAAAGGTTTGATCAGGGAAAGTTTGAGCCCTTGTGCAGTACCAACAGTATTAGCACCTAAGAAGAATGGGGAATGGAGGATGTGTACCGATTCAAGAGCAATAAACAAGATCACGGTGAAATATCGGTTTCCTTTGCCTAGGATGGATGACATAATGGACTGTTTGAGTGGAGCAAAATACTTTGCAAAGATAGATTTGAAGGGTGGATATCATCAGATCAAAATCAGAGAAGGTGATGACTAGAAGACGACATTTAAGACAAATGAAGGATTATATGAATGGTTGGTGATGCATTTTGGATTGACTAATGCACCGAGTACTTTCATGAGACTGATGAATGAGGTATTGAAGAAATTCTTGGGTAAGTTTGTTATTGTGTATTTGGATGACATTCTGATTTTCAGTAAGACAAAAGAGGAGCAATTGTTACAGTTAAGACAAGTTTTGCAGAGGTTGAGAGAAGAAAAGTTGTTGATCAATATCAAGAAGTGCACTTTCATGAAGGATGAGTTAGTCTATTTAGGGTTTGTAATATCTGAGGATGGTTTGAAGATGGACCTGAGAAAGTGAAAGCCATTGTTAAGTGGCCTACACCAGAAAGCATTGGAGAGGTAAGATCATTTCATGGATTGGCTAGTTTTTACCAGAAGTTTATCAGAAATTTTAGTTCAGTTTGTAACCCTATGACTGAGACCATGAGGGGAGATCAAAAGGAATTCAAGTGGACCACCGGAGCAAACAAAAGTTTTGAATTGTTGAAACATAAAGTGACTGAGCAGCCTATGTTGGCTTTACCTGATTTCAATAAGGTATTTCAAGTGGATTGTGATGCAAGTGGAACAGTAATAGGAGCAGTTTTGAGTCAAGAAGGGAGAGAAATAGCATATTTTAGTGAGAAATTGAATGATACCTGGAAGAGATATTCAGTGTATGATCAGGAATTTATGCCATAGTTCAAGCCTTGAAGAAATAGAGACATTACTTGTTGCCTAAGGAGTTTGTGTTGTGTACAGATCATCAAGCTTTGCAATATTTGAACAGTCAGAGTAAGTTGAATCAAAGACATATGAGATGGGTAGAGTTCTTGCAGAGTTACACCTTTGTGTTGAAGCATAGAAGTGGGAAATCTAACAAAGTTGTTGATGCATTGAGTAGGAGAAGGAATTTGCTGACAGAGATGAGAGTGACAGTATTAGGTTTTGAAGATTTGAAGACCTTGTATGATGAAGACCCGGATTTTGCAGAACCTTGGAAAGCGTGTAGAGAACTAGTTATGGTTGATAGAAGAAAATGGTTGGATTATTTCATTCAAGACGGGATGTTATTCAATGGAGTTCAGTTATGCATACTTAAGAGTTTCATGAGAGAGAACCTAATAAAAGAGAAACATAGTGGAGGTTTAGGTGGACATTTTGGCATTGATAAAACAGTTGCATTGGTGAGTGAGCAGTACTTTTGGCCCTAGATTCATAAGGATGTTAAGAGATATGTGCAGAGTTGTAGAGTTTGTTAAGTTGCCAAAGGTTGTAGTTAGAATGTGGGATTGTATAAACCTTTGACAGTACCAGTAAGACCTTTGAAGGATATAAGCATGGATTTTGTACTTGGATTACCTAAGACACTGAGAGGGAATTATTCTATATTTGTGGTAGTGGATAGATTTTCAAAGATGGCTCATTTCATACCTTGTAAGAAGACATCAAATGCATTGCATGTAGTAGACCTATTTTTCAAGGAAGTGGTAAGATTGCATGGATTACCTAAGAGCATAGTTTCAGACAGAGACACTAAGTTTGTTGGCTATTTTTGGAGAACACTTTGGAAGAATATGAAGATAGATTTGAAGTTTAGTTCTACTTTTCATCCACAAACGGATGGACAAGCAGAAGTAGTTAACCGGAGTTTTGGAAACCTATTGAGATGTTTAGTGGGAGATAAAACCAGAAGTTGGGATTTGATCCTTGCACAAGCAAAGTTTGCTTATAACAAATTAGTGAATAGAAGTACCAGAAAAACACCTTTTGAGATTGTTACCGGAGTGCATCCTAGAGGAATAGCATAATTGAGAGACATTAGCAGTTAAGACCGGAAGAGTTCAGAAGTAGAAGAATTTGCAGATCACATGGAAGCATTGCATATTCAAGTTAGACAACATTTAGAAGACATGAATAGCAAATATAAGGAGAAGGCAGATGAGAAGAGGAGACATAAGGAATTTGAAGTTGGCAATGAAGTGATGGTATACTTGAGGAAAGAAAGATTCCCGGTTGGAACTTATAATAAGTTGTAGATGAAGAAGTTTGGACCCTATAAGATTTTGAGAAATTTCAGTTTTGAAAATGCATATGAAATAGAGCTACCGGATAATCTAAGTATTTCACCTATATTCAGCATTGCAGATCTTCATGAGTACCATGAACCAGAATTCAGTGAGGACAGTATTGCAGACCTTGAGAGACAATTACTCTAGAAGGAACCAGATCAGATTGAAGAGATTTTGGATAGTAGGTTTCGATGTAGTACCTGGAATAGTCAGTACAAAGAATATCTTGTGAAGTGGAAGAACAGACCAATTGAAGATTCATCTTGGATTTCTTAGGGAGAGGTAGACTGCCTTGGTTTCCCTCTAATCCCAGCAAAGTGAGAGGCTCACTTTTTCATTAACCCCGGATGTCTGATGCAGGAGCATCCCCGGTTCACAGCAATCTTGCATCAACCAAAAACATTTTCTTTTTTGTTTTGTTTTCTGTTTGCAGTTTCAGTTTTCCTTTCTATATGTTCCAGTTTTGGCTCACTGGATCCTGTGGAGTTGGATTCTACTTGAAGACTTGATCATCTTTCTTGCTTTCAAACCGCATCTCTTTTGGATCACTTTCCGGCAAGATATTGCTATTGGTTTCCTTGTTAGTTTCTTGTTACCGATTGTTCCTTTGTTACCGGTTTCCTGAGACCCATTCTGGTGATCTGTCGGAACCCATTCCGAAGCTTACGGAGCCTTGGGTGTTGATCTCAATGTTGCTTGGCATGTGGCCCACCTTCTATGTTTCATCCTTTGGATTTTCCAAAAGAATCTCTTGGCAGAGGCTGACCTTATTCATTTTTGCACGTTAGGTCTTGTTCTTCGGGTTTTGATCCCTTTTGGGTTGACTAGATCCTTTGGATCGATATATATATATATATATATATATATATATATATATATATATATATGTATATGTATATTTGTAATCTTGCTTTAGAATTTAATCAATCAAAAAATCCAAAAGTATCAGATAGATAGATTGTGCCTAGAAGATAGATCTTTTCGATTCAAGGTCCCGGTGTGCCCTATTCTACCAGGCTTGTGTGTCGGTATGTTGTAATCCGGTTGTTACTGGTTGGATGTAATCAAATTTCATGCAATAAAACTATCTGTTCTGCATTGCCTCCATCATATATGTGTGCTTCTATTGTGTTTACTCTTACTGACTAGTTTGGACTGATCTCCTTGAGGTCCCTCCTCGTCGGTGATTGCTTCATTAACACTTGCATTACAAACCGTCCTTTGTTTCCTTCCTTTATAAACTTAAGAAGAAAAGAGTGCATCATTGATGTGATGCCACCCTATCACAAAGCATCAATTCCCTATGCTACTTTACTTGTGAAGATCGACCCATCACAAAGGATATAACAGTATGCGGCAAACATGCATGATGGTATCCAGTTCATTATGTGGGTCATGGACAATTATCATACCTATATGCTCATGCATCACATATCTAATATGATTGTTCAATGTTAAAAATATCATGAAAGAGTAGGTAAATCCACAATAAGGTAATGCACAAATGCATGAAAATCAATGACATTCAACAACATAAATGTCCCAACTATCTCACTATGATATTTAGACATTTAATGAGATGGATAAACAATACCAAAATACAATCCCATAAATGACATTTAGTCCTCTAATTTTACTTAAATAACATATTTTTTTAAATAATATTATTTATAAATTAGTCCACTAATGAACCCAATCTACAACACATCCAAAATCCATTCAATATTAGATAATTGAGAGATAAGAGGTCTTACTTCCTCTGCTAAATTTTCCCAAATCTAGAATCCTTTCTAGAATTAATGGCAAGAATAATCTTGTTTAATAAATTCAATTTATTATATAATAATTCATCAGACTTAATGATAATACTTGTACGCAGGAAAATGTGGCGATCAAAATGAATAAATCGAGATCAGATGACCTACATACCAATAAGACTCTTGGTGCAAGTATAAACTATTTAAACTAGTTTAACTTCCCAAGGGGTGTCTCATTGTTCACTATCTCACAGGATCCCTAAAGTCAATGTTTTTCTCTCAAATCCTTGAGAAAATGACTTGGGAATGGCAACTCCAAGAACGAGTGATATTGTGATCTATATGCATGAATGCATTCTAATATCTATATGATATGTTAAAATCTATGATGATTAAATTAAGATGAAGATGATGATATGATAATGAGATTAACAAATTATCCTAACATGATATATTAGCATGAATATTCTATGATATAAAATGAAATGCTTCTAAATGTTTATGATGATATTTTAACAAAGAGAGGCTAAAATGCTTAGTAATTAGACTATAATGTAGATGCATGAAACTTGGATCTTTATGGAGAATGAAGAATGAGAGCTCTATTTATAGGGAAAATATGGCAATGGAGGGTTGAGATTGAATAATCTTAACAATGGCTAGGATTGAAATTTATTCAATCCATGTTTACAATTTTCACCAATGAAATGGTGACAATTGTCAAGAAGAAATATACCGGGGAACTCAACAAGTTAGCTTGTTGAAGAAATATAGCTTTAAATGCATTTAGAAGACTTTCCTCCAAATTTGAGAAGTGACCTCCTCAAACTTAGGGGAAGGACATGTTTGGAGGGACTAAAGCTAATTAAGATAGTTTAGAAGAATCTAGAAGGCTCTAGAAGAGGTTTAGGAGGCAAGTGGGAGATGTAGGAAAATGCAAGTGGGGGGATTTAGGATTTTAATTAAAATAAAATTGTTTTATTTCAACTAAAATAGATGCAACTTGCATAAATACAAGTGAGGGGATTTAATTAAATGTAAATTTAATTAAAAGGAAGAAAAGGGAATTAATTGAATAAAGTGATTTATTTAATTAAAGGCTAGAAAAAGGTTTAGGTGAATTTAATTAAATAAATTGAATAATTTATTTAATCAAATAGATGAAAATGAAGAAATTAATTAAATAAGATTTAATTAATAGGGGGATAAGGTTAAGTGGTCAGATTTATACCTCTATAATACCCATTGAAATCACTTACCTTGTAATCACTTATCAAAATTCAGCTTATTGTTTTGAAAACAATAAAATAGTCATAATGTTTACATTCCTTATCCAAATTTTAAAATTCAATATGTTTTGGAAAGGAAAATGAGGTGAAAATAAAGCCCAAGAAGTGTTTAGCAAGAATCATAAACTCCTGCGAGAAAACTTCTCTGCAATGCAGCTCACAAGATTCCTATCAGAACAACAGTTGATAAAACAAAGCAATTTAAAACTATGTTTATATGTTCACATAATTTAGTAGTGGTTCTGAGGGTAAGCCATTTAAGTACTCGTATTTCATACTTATTAATTCATCATTCCCAAATCCTAAATCACATCAATATGACTTGAATTTGGTAACAAATCCCAGTCAATTCACCTCACATATAGTTAACTTTTATTTTAGTTTTCATCTGGGTTATTCTCTTAATGAAAAAGAAGTTATTGCACTCATGGAGAGCTCTTCTAATATAACAGTGCATGCCCTCCTGCACTAAGTAATTGTTGCTGGTCGAAATTGACCAATGGAGAAACATTGAATATTAGTGAACATTGCAGTGATATTATCCAACTATGTGATTGAGGTTGTAGTTAATGTATATTTTATTGGGCCCAGGGCTCACCTAAGCTATTTGTATAAATAAATAAAAATTCCATATAGATTTCATAATTGATGAAAAGATAGAATAGAACAAGGCAATAGACATGTTTCTATTGTGAATGGATAAAGTTTACAATCTTTAAAGTTATTAGACAATAGAATATATGATTTTGAATTTGGATAAAATGTTTATTTAATAGAAACTTTTATTTTTTGAGCCACTAAAACTTCATATATTGTTGTAAGAAAGGGCAGATGTAGTCATATGGGTCTTCTACTACGCAACACACAGCCTTTTTCAGTACATAAGTAGAGGTTTTTCTATTGTAGGAAGACATTTGCATAATAGGTTAGGAGTATTTTCAATGATCAAATGCCTTCGCTATAGCAATATGGCAACATGCTACCAAGAAAGAACCATAACAAATAGCTATGTCTAATAGATTTGACATATGTCTAAGGGATCTTTATTCCTTCAATTGATAGATAGAAGCAAAGGGTTCAACATTTTAGTATTTTGTTTCTCAGACAACCAAATACCATATTTAGTAACTCACAACATGTGGATGTTATTTTAGAAAGCCTCCAATATGGAGGAAAAACTAGCTTTGGTAATGGCAATGTGCCTTGCTACCCTCCTTTATTACTTTGCAAGAGATTATTATAGCAAGTGGGCAATCTTGCCTTATCCTTTTTATGATTTCTCTAAAAGAAGAAAATATACAATATTACAAACTTCTCTAGCAATGGATTGAATGCTCTCCTAGAAGCCTATTTATAGATTTTCCCATGCACAAATTAAGTATTCTCAAGCCCTGGGTAAATATCAATATTCATTGGATGTTGAAGCGATGCATGTATAGTTTGAATTCTAAATTTTGACATTGGTATGGTCGTGAACATTAGTGCACTTGCATTGTGGTCTAGACTTTAGTGGGCTTACATTGTTGTCTTTCCAATCATGTTACCATTTGTGTTTGATACATTCTATAGTATTATCAAACAGATGTCTTTGCACCTAAAACCTTTTTTTTCTTCTATTTTTCTTATTACATATGTTCTTAAGATCCTTTGGGTCATGAAATCAATAACAAATCAAGAAATTGCATCTTCATTCTTGTTGATTTTTAACCAAAATAGAGCCAACACACAAGGAAAAATGTTGGTTTCTTTATTTCATAACAAGCTTATATCTGAATTTACAAGAGAAATAGGACAGAGTCCATTTACAAAACTAATATATCCCAAACCTAAGAACATGCATGACTAATGTAGAGGACATATAGAAAATCCTCGACAAGATAGGAAACCATAGTCTATCAATCAAAACTCCTAAGAACATGCATGACTAATGTAGAAAATCCTCAAGAAGATAGGAAACCGTAGTCTATCAATCAAAACTCCAGCCTTGAGCTCCTGTGCCTACAAATGAAATCTTCGATGCCTTCTTCCACCTTAAATCTACAAGAGAAACCTTATGAAACCAACCAAACTTCTCCTTTCTCCTCTTTTTATAGCTCTTTATGAAATATGGCTGCAAAATTAGAAGTTTCAAGAAAGGTCAAGAATGTCAAGTGTACTCTGACATGGCACCATTTTCCAAGAGAATCAAGAGCACCTAACAAGTAAATTTGTGTAACTTGCATCGTATGACCTTTACAAGTGGAGCCATCCTCCTAGAAAGTCAAAGCAAAAATCAGTAAAACTGTAACTCTTATCAAGACGACACCAATAATCAAAACTCCCCTCCACATTGATGCTTCATTAAATGGCAACGGCATGCAAATAGAGGTTACATGAGCAAATTGAATATTTAGAATACAAGTGACCCACCAACCTAAGTACTCCCTTGGAATTGTAACACTTCAACTTCCACGTAGTGTCATGAACTTTTACACAATTGTCGATCAAGTTCCACCATGGATTCTCTCAAGTAAGATCCCAAAATTGGGAGGTAGAACCTCTTGAAATTCAAATTTGAAGATGAAATCATCCACAATAGCGAACCAAGTTTAACAAAATTTGAACCAAAAGAGTTGTATGTGGTATTGTTGTTTGCTTAAACCCCAAAGATGGTCCTCCACTTAATTATTTTTCTCCTAGACAAATTGTAGTGAAAGAATCTATTTTTATTATGAAAAGATTTATTCAACCTTTTACTTGTGTTCCAAGAATTAGTCACTTCAATGTACGAATCACATTGAAGACACCAATACTGTATCAATTTTTTGTCATGACTTTCTATTTGTTGGTAATTTGGATTGTAAAGATCAAAATGCATTCTTGTACTCGTATCAGTACAATACACAAATCACATTAAAAACACCAAGATCAAAATGCATTCTTGTAATTGTATCAGTTTAATTCACGAACCACATTAAAAACACCAATACGGTATCAAATTTGGTCACAACTTTCTATTTGTTGGAAATAGTCATGTTATTTGGACTGTAAAGATCAAAATACATTCTTGTACTTTTGTGTTCCAGGGATTGGTTCATTCTATGTACTAATCACATTAAAAACACCAATAAGATATCAAATTTTGATCATGGCCTTCTTCCTATTGCGAATATTCATGCTATTTAAATTGTAAAGATCAAAATGCATTCTAGTTAATAGTCTGTCAGTTCTTCCACCTATAAATGAACTTTCATGCTTCTTCCACACTTTGAACAAATTTTTATATTTCCAATCATTGAACAATTTATGTTGGCCACCATTTGTAAGTTACTGAACATGTTCGATATGCAACCATAGAATACTGCAATTTCTTAAAGAATGGGTGAATGGGCAAGACATTACCTTAAAGAAAATTGACTGCTAACAACCCACAAAAAATGTATTCTGTTTTTTAAATAAAACAATTGTTTCGCACCTACTTTATAGTTGCAGATTCGTGTCATGTGGTCTGAAGTTTTCTTCGATATTATAACCAATAATGATATGATAATTGATTCAATTTTGTTATCCTAACCAAAATGAAATAATAATATTTCAAGTATGGTACAATATATCTATCTAGAGATGATAGTTATTCCAAGGAAGAAAATGCCTATGCCAGATGGCAACCTAGCTGCTTTAGCATAGTTTCAATAGCATTCTCATGTTGCAATGAGCATTCATACAGACTTGACTAATCATATGCAGCATTAAATACTATTTAGTAGCAGATTCAATTTCAAATATAAATATTCAATTTCACATATAAATATGTAGGTCATCTTCTGCTACTTATTATTAATCATTTTTCTGACAGAAGACGTCATTGGGAACTTCAAGCTCACTCGACATAGGCATAAGACAACAGAACATCTGACAAGCTGATTATTTATTCTTTTTGAGAAAGCTAAATTACAATTTGGATGAACTCCTGAAGATGCTTTGCATTCCTTGCAAATTCTCAAGCTCATTTTACATGTCTTTCAACCTGCAAATATATTTTCTATTTCCAAGAAATTTGTTCACATTCATTTTCCATTATAGCTCTGGATATTGTGTACAAATACATGTTGCATCATGCAATTATTGTTAAGAATTGTTTGATAAGATACATGAATTGACAAACCGCTTTCGCCTGCCAAACGTAAGATACATGAATTGGTAAGTACCTTTTGCCCATTAAGATACATGAATTGGCAAGTACCTTTTGCACATTGAGTGTAAGATACATGAATTGGCAAGTACCTTTTGCACATTGAGTGTAAGATACATGAATTGACAAGTACCTTTTACCCACTGTGTATCACTATGAATCTAAATACTAATAATTTGCAGCTTTAAAGAAATGAGAACTCATAAAGGAAAAAAGCCTGTTAAGCGAATGTGATCCAAAGTTCGGCGTAGACCATATTGAACCATGGCTGCATTGCCTCGCCTAAATCCTTCTCCATATGCTGGTGAAGAGTCATTTGCAATTTGGTGCAGAAAGAAATCCCCTAGTTTCTTTTCCATCTGAGACTTACCACCCTTTTTTGATGAAGATGAAGAAGATGCTCCTGATGAAGTTGAAGCTCCTTCACTGCTTGATCCTGACGTGACCTCAGACTCTAGCCACATATGTGAAAGCACCTGACATATACCCTCCTCAACCTCAGGGCTGAGGCCACGAAAGCCTGCAGAATTTACAAGTTATGGCAAGAAAGACCACTCAATAGATAATAAATTGATTAACTAGAAGAGACAAGAAATGTTACCATTAAGGCGTAGCCATCCATGCATCAACTCATGTGCCAGAATGGATCCTGTTAGTAACCTGTATCCAACCAAAGAAATCCATCATTAGAACATACAAGTTCCTAGATTTTAGTAGGAATCAGTAACATAACCTTCTCGCTTCCAGCTATAACAATTGACAACAGATCATTATCTCATTGAAACATAATTTAGCTGATGGACGTTTAAAACATTGAAGTGATAGCTGACTGATTATTCATAATAATTTCATATCATAGATGTTGACATGTTTCATCATTTACCATTTCCTGGGAGTCCCACTAACATGGAAGTTATCCCACAAAATTGTTTCCAAATTATCTTTCTGGGGAGGAACAGCCTTTCCATCAACAGGAGCTTTTTTTTTTTTGATGAATAAGTGTCAGCATTCTATTAATTAGAGAATAATATTACACATTTATATAAAAAAAAAAGATGGGCGGATACGAGATCGCACACCAAGAGTCATATGGGGCTGAGCCCCTTCAACAGGAGTTTTTGGATTCATTATGCATGGAAGTATAGAGAAAAAAGAGTCACTTCATCTGTGGTATATGCTACAAATTTACAAGCACCATTCTTTTGGAAGACCATCATTTTTGCCATTTACAAAAGTAGAATCCAGGTAAATTTTGCACATTTCAAGTGTCGAACTCTACATTTGATTATCTTGAATGTTGATCATTTTCCTTTCAATTAGTGTATTTTTGTAAGCCAGACTCTAAAGTAATTGATGACTAAATGAGCTAAAGTTCCAATATGTATGATCGGAGTTTTAATGATAACATCAAGACTAGAGCCAGAATACAAAATAGGATGACCGTAATAAAAAGAAATACCATCTACATAAGGAGTATGAACTTCATTTACCTTGGAAGGCCATAAAGAATGAGAATGGCTGTGACTTCACATCTCCTGGTAAGTTTCTGTGGCTCAGTTCTCATATTTATAACTCGGTTTCCTCCAATTCGTGGCCTTCCAAAGATCTATTACAAAAAGAAATTTGCAATTTTCAGAAAAAAAAAGGAAAGAATGACACAAATTTCGAAATAAACATTGGAGCCGATTCTGCCCTGCAGGAAACGAATATATAAGTTCTTACACTGCTGACTGTCTGTTCCTCTGAAAGACAGAGTCCTCTAGTCTCTGGCATGTGATGATGTCCCTGAAAACAGAACAAAACCGATTTCAAATGTGCAAAAGTTTAAGATAGAATAAGTGAAAAAAGAAAAGAACATAACTGTAGACAAAACCAATAATGCTTACATCCTTCTCCCCCTCCATGGCTTCATTTAATGCTTGTCTTTCAACCAGCAGCATAGGTATTTGCTGATCTATTCTCATATTCATGCCTTCATAATAGTCCCTAATTTCATGGTAAAGTGATTGACATTCTCCTGTTTCCATCACAGATGAGTCCAGGCATTCGAGGCACAGTTTACGACCATCCTCCAGAGAAATATACTGCACATCCCTTGGCTAAAACCAGAAAATTAAATATTAGGAAGAATATACAGGTCTGGGAATAAGAAGAATCAGTAGTTATCTCAATGTTTTCAGTCAATATTTCTACTAGAAATAGGAACCATTTTTAAGGTAATGAAGATGGTATCTATCAGAGTTATACTTGAAATTCAAAAAACTATCAGCAGGTCCCAGATTGTGACCCTTTACCTCCATACGCTCACAACTACAGCACCGAGGAGTGTCATCGTGTTCATGTGTAGGGCAATAGCGCTGCTGCCAAAAGGGGTGGGCTCTGTACTCAATCAAACCAGCTCTATTTGTGGGGATCTGCGAGCATAAAATGTTTTAAATTATAAGAAGCATAAACAGACATAACTAACAACAAAAGTGAGCAAATAAATTACATAAAACATATTAAGTAGCCTAGAACTTCCTGAGTGTGGAATTGAATTCTTAATATTTATACAATTGGAAGGCCATCAATCCAGTACTGACCCATTAACAAATTCAACCAAATATTAACATGTTAGAAGTGAAAATCAATAGTGCCTGAATGAAACAATCGGTCATAAGCAAGCATGTGTTCTGAGGGGCTTACTTGCAAATTTACTTTAATACTTGTAGGCAATGGCATGTGCAGGTCGTATGATCAGGGTGAATAAAATGTAGAGGATATACTATATAGCAAAAGCATTATTCAAAGAATTGAATGTTTCTTGAACACAAAGCAACTTCCCACAGCTAAAAACTGCATCCCATGGTTTAGAAACTCCAGAACCAAAAAGAAATATTCAATAACACTATGATTTAATGCTCAGAGAATTACGGAGTTAAAAGAAAGGATAACTGATAACAGACTAGGCTAAATGGTATCAAAAATTCTTACAATCGCCTTTGAGGTGATCCATAATATGTAATACTGCATGGAAAATAAAGACACAGATACCCAGCAAAATTAACCTAATAATAAAAGTGGGGCCACCATGTATTCTGTATTTGGAGTTTATATAAGTCCTGCTTAACCTAAGTCAAATAGAACTCAACTCAACTTAAACAGTTGGAATCTCTTTGATAGAATAGTTTACAAATGTAACCTTATAAAGCTTAATAAATATTTAATGTTTGGCAATAATACCAGTATATAAGATCGATAAGAGAAATGAACTTACAAACTGGTGGCAGACATCGCATTTTGGATGGTGGAGTTCCTTGTAACAAGCCTTATGATACGGATTATTTCCTGACATGGAAAACTGCAGAAAAAATAACTTATTATGAATAATCACCTGAGACTGCCCATACAAAAATCAAAGACACAAATAGCATCTGCAATACATCACATTCCTGTATGCATTATAATTAAAAACTTGTGGATACAACTCCTCACACAAACAGTGACAAAGGAGCATCTTAGATCTTCCATCAAACAAAACAAGCACTCAATTATCATTAAGGTGCAATACCTCACGTTCAGATATGGCCTGATGACATGCATGGCAACGAAAACAATGTGGATGCCACACAGCTCCCATACAACTCAAAAACCGTCCATAGCCTATCTCATGATTGCAGCCAGCACAAATCCTGTCAGATTGAGCAGCATAAATGATTAATCAATTTGGAATAATAAGCATGCAGAATGCACTCTATCAATCAATTCACATGTCAAAAAACAAATATTTCTCTCTACCCATCCACACAATCATACACACCTCACGTACATAATCATATGGTTTACAATCAAAATTCAATCATCCAATCCAATTGTTAAGAATGTGAATTTCAACAATGATAACTTACTGGGGGTTTAGAAGAAAGAGACAAGATATTGATATTATTATATTAATGTCCACAAATGGCCAAAATTGATTAATGGGAATTGAATTTACATTCACTCTCAATAAAAAAGTACTAGAGTAGAAAAAATACTTAGAAGATTAAAATGTAATTAGGATCAAAGCTAAGAACACAAAAACAATGATCATGTAAGGGGGCAAATCCTAGCCATAGAATAATATATATATATATAGACACACACGCACATAAGTGAAAATAAGTAAATGAAAGCTAAAATTGAAGACAAAGGCAGGAAACTGGTGCAGCCATATAATTATCAATGACAACAATTATTCTCCCATACTTTCTACTACTTCAGTCTATTGTTCTCAAACTTGGAATTGCTTCAAATATAGTTGGACAACAAATATCAAGACCAATAAATTCAAAATATATGAAGTAAGTTACAGTAATCTAAACATGGCATAAATCTTAGGACAATGTTGACCATTCAAATTGGATGACCCATCAGTTGATGGAGTGTATAGCATCTGGTCTAGATCTACCGATTTTTCAACGATGGGCCATGAATACCAGACATATCATAGGAGAAGCCACTGTCTAGCTGAGAAATGAGTTGAACAAGAAGTAAGATACGTAGCAGAATCTTCCCTGTAATCTCAAATTTGTAATGAAATAAGAACTGCTGCTGAAATTTTCTGCCACTACATGACAAATCAATCACTTCAATTTGACATAAAAATTGAAATGCAGACACATATAGATTAGCAAGCATAGATTAGGGTAATACACATTCAAATGCCAGCACCTAATTTTGGGCACACACTCACTCTTACCACTTTCAGAATAAAATCATAAATGTTATCTCAAACAAATTTCAAATATTGGAGTGAGAGATACAATATGTAAACTTCCATAGATCAGTTTTCTTTAATTCTGGCATCTATTTCTTACTATAATTATATGGAGATTATTACTTATCTGGGAACACAAAACATATATCTATAAACAATATCTTTTGACAAGTCCTAGGAAAATTCCCAGTTAATGTTAGCCAGATGAAATAATGGAATGAACCATCAAAACTCCTTATAGTTACACCTTGATTTGCACCCATTATGCTTTGATTCTACATCTAATCATTGTACTTTTGATTCAATGCAATGAAGCATAGAGCATCCTGTATGGATAAGATGTCTAGCAGGGAATAACAACTGAAGAGGGTACCTTGCCTGTAAGATGAGGTAGAGTAGAATACATACAGAAGTCATCCAGGGTAGACCAATCCCATCAAGCACTTTTGTTGCATCATCTAGTATCTTTTCAAACTTAACTATCCTAGTTAATTGTATACAACTATAGTCTATAATGAATCAATGATACAATGACTTCCTGCTTTGCATTATCGGAGTTTAAGATTAGATTGTTACTACAGATTAAATATAGGTTACAGGCATGTCCATTTGTATATATGCAAAAATAGAAATACAATAAATGCATCTCACTTCACATCAAACACGTGGGAAAACATAGATTAGCACAGCACAGCTACAATGTTAGTAGTTGTGCAAAGAAGTTGTCCAAGAAAAGAAAAAGATCTTGTATACCACACCTGCAACCTCTCAAATGTGAATGTAGAGGAGAGTGGCTGGGTAGGTTCTGCTTTGGAGCCATTTCTATGCTTGCTTGTAAAGCACGGGCAAGTTCTTCATCCTCGTCCTGTGCATTGCTGCCTGAAACCAATATCAGGAATAAATGGTTAAAGTGCCTGAAAATTTCCTCAAATATGAGATATCATGTTAACAGTGAGTTTCAAAATTCATTTTTTTGATCCTATGCATTGCATAGAGATTGTCCAAAAGTTTTTGAATTCATGTTCTTCTTAAACTGACAGTTTACTTTACAATATTCTGTAATATATGTCCTTTTCAACTTATTTAATCTTCATTTCGTGTTCAAAATAGACTTATAAATCAACAGAACATAGAAATTGAAAATTTGTATAATTATTTAATATTAATCATGGATATGTCTAGCAAGGGGTACTCAAGACAAACAAACCCTTATGTTTATACAATTGATAAGGTATGATAGTTCAAATCTTGACTCAAGATATAATTTTTTCTTCTTAAAAATATATAGCAGTTAGGATGACAAATGCCCTAGCCTTTGTTGTAACTCAATATTCACATAGATTGAAATTGGGACTTTCTGCAGTGGACAAATCATAGTTACTTCTCACAATATTGTTGGGGTGGTAAAGACAGTAAAGATTTTAATATTCCCACTGAATATCAGGAATTTCTATAGTGTGCACAGTTAGTTGTTTCTCACAAAGTTGTTGGGTTCACATACTCCATAGCCTTGGCCACGTGACTTATAAAGCTATAGAATGTTGGGAGCTTCCCCAACATTACTTTAACCATCCTTCCTATAATCCATCTTTTTTGGCATGACCTTGCTATTACTTTAACCATCCCTCGCAAATGTAGGTAAAACACACTGTGAGAGATGTTAAAAGATGCTTATGTGGCAGAATTCAACTTTGAAAAATAATTCACAAGTGTTTCCTATTAGATAAAATGATACGCATCTCCTCCTTGTGACAAATATGTAATTTGAAATGTTCATGAGATTTTTAATAAATGTTTGAACGCAGATTTTGATTCCTCCTCATAAAACTGAGCATAATATTCACCACCAAAGTAGAATTCAATATGGCAAATAAATATTGTCACAATAAATCTCTCTTATTTATTAATATGATGATATCAAATCTTAAACAATGATATAAACCAGATATTTAACCAATTTCACTTAAAACTTATGAAGATGCTAGTACAGAACTGATATACAGTCAAAACCAGGCAAAGTGACAGACAAAATCCAGAGTTCCATTATTTTTATTTGGCAATTTAGGATGTACTTCTGCAAGAAAAACTCCTTGCGTGCTGATTTTGAATACATAACTAACTTTAATACTTCAATCTTAAGACATATATCACTCAAATTAGTCTCTTTTCAAATTAGAAGACATGTGATAAGACAAAAGCTTTAAAATTTCTGAAATCATCAAATGTACCATTTGGTTTTGTCAAATCTTCTGAAAGAGAGAGTGCAATTGCATGATCCAACTCCTCAGTTTCTTCCTTTGATGATGGACCATCCTGAATAATAATCCAAATACTGTAAGCAAGAGAATGTGTATCAAATTTTGATTACAAACTTTCTTCTATTGAAGCACCAAAGCCATAGCTATATGATTAAAAAACTAAAAAGCTAAATAGGAATCTCAATGGAATTTGTCTGTTTCTCAACCTCACTAGTAATCTATCTGAAAGCAATCACTGGTGATGAACAAAAAAATCAATGATATGAGAAGATTGAAGCTATTTAAATTATAATGAGCACTGCCAAGTATATTACCATGGGACTTTGAGGCAAATGCCAAATATGATCATCACCTCCAAACCCTTCAGGACAGCGTCCTTCTGATGACTTGTGAGTTGAACCCTTGAAAAGCTTTCCAAGCCACTTCATCATTCGTGATTTTTTACAAGCATATGCCGGTACAAATTGCCCTGCATGTTTTAAGCCAAATCAGCTAAACCAGACAATAAAAATAATTGTATTGCTGGTCTAATTCTGAAGGAAGTACATGATGCCAAGACACGATGACTGGGTTATACTCACCAAGTTATAAGATTAATAGGAAACAAATGCCAAGACATGATGCCAAGACACTAAGGGGCAGACTAACAGTAAACAAATTATCACAAGAAAAACATTGGAAAATGTCTTCAGAAGAGTGTGGTCTATAAGTTAGAAGAGGCATTTATGTAGGCAAAAGCAAGAGTATTGAGCTTTTCCTGTTGCATGGTTGGGGCAATTCTTCCTGCAATATGGTGTATGCCCCACATCACTGCAATCAACTGGCTTGCATATCTCCTGTTGGAAAATATCTCCATAGTCAAGCTTTAGCATTCAGTGCCTTAATCAGCACAGGCTAACTGTTAAATATTAACAAACATGCATGTCTATGAAATTCCCTGCTCATGAATTGATTCTGGAAGTTTGGTTGATGCAAGAGGTTGTGGGTTCAAACCTCGTTAGTGTCCCTTGTGTAAATGGACTGGTGAGGCCCGATCTATCCCAAGCTAAGTCATGAGGTCAAAACCCAAGGGGTACAAACATTGAAATAATCTTGTTCCAGGGAGGTCTTATACACCCTAGAGGCACACTAACTGGGCACTGACCTAAAATATGGCCTTTACCTTTCACAATGTGCACATATGTCTAAGTTTGTATATAATAACATATCGTATACGACTCAGCTGATAGGTAAGTAATCGAGGCTCTACAAAGCACTTGATAGAGTTCAAATTGCTATCCTACTAGGATATGGACAAACTTGACAATGAAATGCAGAGCATAAAATTGCCTTCAAAACTAAAATTACGAATACATTGTCTGGCATAAAAACCTCCTAGAACAAGTAAATTGATAGGCATATATATACTGTAGGTGAAGAACAAAAAACTCTAGCCAATTTTCAAAACATGTTCTTCTTTAAAAAACAAACTGATGAGTGTTTGTAACTAATAGCTCGAGCCAAATTCAGAAGTTCTTTTGCTAATGTTCAAATAATTTCAAAATAGGTTTTAATAGGCAAATTGATGGATGCATATGCATGAGACCAAAGGCCAAACTTTTCAGCTAATTTTCAAATATTTCCAAATAATTTTATAAGTAAATCGATAATTGTATATAGACAGCAGAGCTCTGAGCCAAAAACAAAATAGCCAATTTTCCAGATAAGCTCTCTCGTTTTAAACCCAAATGAGGGCCACATATACATCATAACTCAAGACCACACATTTTTAGCAAATTTTCAAATAGTTTCAACGTAAGAAAACCAGAATAAATAGCCTACCAAAAATGCAAGGTTGCACAATTTGCTTCATCCTGGGTGATCCCATTGCCAAATTCAAGTAGCACTTCTTTATATATTGATGATATAGCAAACTTTATAAAATATCCCAAATCTGAAATTTAAAACCCTCTGAGCTTTTCCCAATACCCCAACTGCCCTTTGTTTCAGACTACCATAAATTTCAATTGAATAAGAACCGAAATTCCAGCAATGCACATAAATTTTCTGAGAAATTCTTCGCCTCTTTTAGGGTTTGTAGGGCAAACTCAATAGACCCAATTTTATTTAACAAGCATATATCATACAACAGGGTTTAGAAATGGGACAAATGCTGTGTATACTTATGCAATACAAAAGTACATATGCATTGTGTATATCAAAGGTAAAGTTGCAAAACAGAGCATCTACCTGTATATTGAGCCGACAGGGTAAAGATGAAAGGAGATTGGATGCCAAAACAACTTTGAAATGTCTTCACATGCAAGTAGTGTAGGCGAAGAAAACCCGCCACCCTTGATATACACTATATACCCACGTAGAGATTCCATTGTAAAAATATCCATTCTTGATTACGAGAGGAGATGTCTGAACAGGGTTCTGGAAAAGTCACGCCGACGTCGGAAACTTTTGGAATATTGAGAGAAGGACAAGGTTGAACGTCCCCAAACTGTTGCATGCTTTTCCTTTTCCTATCCGGGCACATATTATACCGGTGAAATTCGCACGCCCATGCCATTCATTTCCCATCTAGTTTTGGGCACAATGCAAATGGCTCCCACTTTTTGCTGAATGATATTGACAGCCATCTTGGATTCCAAATTTAAGAGAAATGTAGTTTTGTTTTAAAAATGGCAGTAGAAAATTCTATATAAATGGTAAATAGTGAGGAATTGGAGTAAATTACTGATTGAAATTTCTAGCAATAAGAGGAACATATTTCTTCTTTTTAAGGGAGACATACATATCATGGATGTAGACAAACTGATGATAGATAAAGGCAAGGGAGATATATAGATTTGTTGAGCATCAAATCTATAAGATTGTAATAATGTCAAATTCTAACAATCAAAGTCTTTATGTCTATTGGTACTCTTTCAAGTGTAAGACCTTAGGACTTATGGATAGTCAACCCATACCATTTAGAGTAAGAGTTGGTAGCTATTGCCACAACTAACTAGAAGAACTTGCACAAGGTGTAGATTATGTAGATCCTAAAGTGGGCCCACATAATACTCAAATCTGATTACAACAAATATTGATAGATTTGTAACTTTTCCTAATGCTCTATTAACTAGACCTATAGCAACCCATGAAATTGAAGTGAACATAACCTATATCGGTCAATGCACAAGAGCACTATGTGAGGTAATTCATCCTCTATGATATTTGAAGTAGATTTGCCCCTTTGTGTCTTAGCAAACATCAAGACCCACTCTCCTACGAATCTCTAGTACCTTCATCCTAGGTTCATCATGACTCAACATAAAAGAGCATGGCATCAAAAACAAGACACAAAAATTGGCATACAAAAATTTTGAACATGTTTTTAAAATAATCTACACAAAAATCCATAAAGTAGATACAAAATCCCCCATTACCAAACATTCGAATTCAATTTCAAAATTCAATTTTTTCTAAGTATTTTAATGCAAAAACCAAAAATTTCATTGAGACTCCATCAATGGATCTCAAATTTATTCAAAATGTAAATTTCAAATTTTCCAAAACCAAAAAGTTCCCTTTTGGTTCAAGTATGGACAACACGTAAATCTTGCAATGAAATTCAAATTTTTGGCATTATGAGGTATGAAATGGCATTTTTTACAAAATTCTAAATAAATAAAATGTACTCTAATTCTTTCAAATTTGAAACTACGAGGAAGGTGCAATGCTCCCTCAAAGGTGAGCATGGCATCCAAACATGAAAGAGCTCAACACGACAAGGAGGAGAAGGAAAATTACCTCAATTACAAAACAACAAAAATGATGGATCCATAATTAAAATGAGAAAGTATTTTAATCCCTTAAATTTCATTTATAGAAAATGAGGAAATTAAACCATTAAATTTAAATCAAGAAAGCATTAGTAATTAACAACATGAATAGATTTTGAAATCACCTTTGAATTGAGTTTGGGTTAACATAGGGTCAAACATGACACATACCATACTCGATTTGAATATGATCGGGGAATAACAAAAAGGGAGGCCTAGTGTGACATCTCTGAATTAACCATAGTTGGGGAATAACTTAGATCTATGTAGACAAATGGAGAAATAATAATGTACATGTAATCACTCAACCCACATGTTAAGCATACTTGCTTAATATATATAATAGCCAAAGCATGGCATAACCACCCAATGAGGCATAACATTATATAATGTAAATTAGTACATCTAAATGACATAAAATCATGATAAAATTTAATCATAACATGAATAATGATCAAAAAAATTCCATGAACTAAAACATGAAGATAAACCAAGAATATGAAGCATCTCAATGCAAGCAAACACCAACAACCAACATGTTGAGGAACCTCTTCTTGAAACATACAGGTAATCCAAACACACCATAACAAATTCAAAGCAACAAGCAAAAGCATGACCTATGCAAACCCTCATACATAGTTAGAAAACAAAACCAAAACCAAGACATATCAAGGTAGCAAATGGGAGGGCAATACAAATATGTTGAAGAGTAATCATATGAGCATTAAGTAAATGTTGAAGCACATTGTTGAAGGGCTTACTCAATTTTATAAAATTTCTAAAATTTTGAGACATACAAGTAACTATTTTAATATTTGTCCACATCTCTCTCTCTCTCTCTCTCTCTCTCTCTCTCTCTCTCTCTCTCTCTCTCTCTCTCTCTCTCTCTCTCTCTCTCTCTCTCTCTCTCTCTCTCTCTCTCTCTCTCTCTCTCTCTCTCTCTCTCAATTACTTTGGTTTTGAAACTTGGAAGGTTAGGAAGGCACATGATAATAATCGTATTCAATGCAATGGATGCTAATAATTGTAATTCAACATTCTTACAATGAACACACAAATCCATGATTGAAACACAATTTTTAAAAAATGTATTATCCTTGATTAGAAACAATAATATTTAAATATATAGTTTATAACTCATCAAGGTAAACATGATATTTCATTTAGCACATAAAATTCGAATAAGAATCGCATAGTTATTTATTTTATTAGGTCCTTGAGAACACTCAAATAACTTACAGCCTATAGTGTTTAAACTTATAATCACTAAAAAATGAGTAAGAAAAGCCTAGTCTAGCTTAGAAAACAAATGAATGGAACCATAAGGTATTGAAAAGGTCCACTATATAGCATAATCATTCAAATATGTGTGTCGAAAAAAATTGGCCAACAATTTATCCTCATTAGTAAAACATAAAGACACAAGTTTAAAATATTATAATGTGTATGTCGGTCATTCTTTCTAGTATACATCTCAAAACATGGTACCACAAAATCCACTAGTAAAGGATATGTAACAATATCAAAATATACAGTGAGGTTTTTTAACCTCAACATAATCTTTTGTATCATATCTACTAGGTATGGATTCACCTTATGCTCTACTCTACCAATATTTTACAACAGTGCCTCTAAGGTAGCAATAGGGATGATGGTGTAGGAACATGAGAAATAATTTGAAGGGTTTAAAGAGGTTGAGGAAATAAAGGTGATGGTATGAAACTAAGAAGAGGGACAAAATTTAAATAAGTACATGAAGAAGGTGTAATACTAGAAGGTATAAACAAGTAGCATAACATGAAGATATGACATGAGTAGGATAAGATCAATGAATCTACTACTAATAAAATATTTGGAAGGGATGGTCCTAGAAAGATAAGATAGAAGGATGGTGCTATAATGGTGAGTGTGGGAAGAAGGTGAGGCATAGTTTCATGGAGTGAAGGAATAAGACAAATTTGTGATAAATAGGTGTGGCATTAGAAATAGGAGCATGATGTGTGCGTACCACAAGAAGGGATGTCATCCTAGTCACAAGAGAGGAACAAGTGTGGGTAGCATGGGGAATTCAAAGTTTAAAATAAAGGGATAGAAGAGTTACCTTTTAACCAATACCTTGAAGAATATATACACCAAAAGGTTCATCAATCAATAACTTGTGAAGGGAATCTACCAATTTTGTATAGAAGCAACACTAGCTAAAGCGATGGTCTCAAAAAAATAACCATGTAGCAAAATAAGTATCTTGCATAAATCATTTTATTCCATGTGTGTATCATGACTAGAATCAATCTTCGCATTATTGTTCATCATACCAATAAATTCCTCATGCTAAGGTGTATTTTGAGCGATTAAAGGATTTAGATGAGGATTTCTTCTCAAAGCGAAAAGAGGATGAGAACAAGATCTTCGAATAACTCAATACATAAAACTAAAACAATGAAAGTTGATAAAATAATTGAAGAATATTAATATACGTTAGATTTGAAAAAGAAATCATGAGGTATAAATAAAACTTTAAGGTCATTATCTAAGGGAGTGCAAGATTAGATGGGTTCAACAAAATGAAGATGTAAATAAAAAAACTTAGTAGGCATTGTGCCAGCTTAGTGAGCCAATTTTGCCCTCACTTTCCTCCTTTCTCTTTTATCCACACAAATATTTTATATAAATGTTCCAAAAATCAAGGCAAATAGGTTCCAAACTCAAAACACAACACATAAATGTGCATATGCATAGTAAAAATTAAAATCCATACAAAAGGGTTAGATCTCCAATTGTGCAATTGATTCTAGAGCTATACATATCACTTCCCTAAATTGGTAAATGACCCTTACATCATTTTTTTCTTTTACGAATTTTGATACAATTAATTGACAAACACTAATTTTCTAATACATAAACAAATCAGTTAAGAGTACCTAATAAAATCAAATTTGACTTTAGACTAAAAACTTAATACCTTTATTTATTAATAATACCCAATCTTTTGGAATGATTTTTTATCAAAACAATAGAACCAAGTTGAAGATTTCTCTTATAGAGGAGCGAAATGTGAAGGATGAAATTGCCAATTTGAAGCTAAAAATGACCAATAAGAACGAGACAGTTATTAAACTAGAAGCAAAGTTTATGGATAATAAATCCAACATCAATAAGTTGGTAAATTTTAGCGAGGCAACTACTAACCAATCTATCAAGAACATCAAGGCATTGCAAGGAAGGATCAAATCGCACCATTTGTTGAAGCAATTTGCTTGCAATACATGAATAAGAGATAGCAAAGCTAGACTAGGTAATGAGTTGGCCAACACTAACTTATTGGAGAAGCATTTGAAGCCCTTAGAATGGGAGGCAACCTTTGCTCTTAATGAACTCTGTCTATCTTGATTCCTTCGGTGTTTGTAGTTATCTATCTATTAAAGATTTATAATTGTATTACTCTGATACTACATCATTACTATGATTTTATTACAACAAAGACATTTTATTGTTTCTTCTAATTCTTTCATACAAAAATTTTAATTCGTTTAAAAACCTTTTTTTTAACTCTATTTACATAAAACTTAATTCTATATATTAATTACTAATCTTCCTCAATCCTACTTTGTAATCAAATGTAAACTATATTTTTCTTTTTCATGGAAATCAATATAAAATATCTTTAAATTTCTAATAATAAAAGACATGAGGAATAATAACAATCTCCACTTAAAAGAAAAGTTATAATGAATGGCTAAGGTTTGTATCGAAATTAAATAAATGCACAAGTCCACATACCTTGGGCGGCTGTTAAGGAAAAACAAGAACGGAATATTCGTTTCCGTGATGATGGTGTTTTACTTTAGCAATGATATTATGGAAAACTTTATGGGATAGTTTTTAAAGCTAGATTTTTTGGGGGTGGGGGGCTGGGACGGCAGACCTTTTGGGTATTCTTCGAAACTTTCCTTAAGTTTATTTAACTTTTGATTGAATTAAAATATAATATAATTAAAAAAAATTGTGAGCAGTAATAGAATATATTGTTAAGTTTCAACTAGAGATAACAAGTCAAAAGATCACATTTAAACATAACACTAATATAGATATCTTAAATACATCTATCTAAAGAAATGTTCATAGATATAAATTGAAACTATGTTTTTACTTTAAAATTATTTTATTTTATTTTAAATATTATATTTACTATATACAAAAATATTTAAACTATAATGTATCTACATTATTTATTTTTTCTCTAATACAAATTTTTTATTCAATAATTGAAATCTAGTTTTTAATATTTTTATTTTTATTATTATTTAAAAAACAATAAAAAATAAAAAATTATGATATATATATTAAAAGAATATTGTAATTATGAAAATGGTGGATTATTTTTTAATATTTTTGTTTTTATTTTGTATTTATATCTTTCAAAAATTTATAATTTCGATGGGTATATTTTCTTTTATATGGTATTTATTTTAAAAATATTAAGTTATAAGTAATATTAATATTTTGACATCTGAATGGTTGTCAAATTTAAGCTAGTAGATCAAAGTTACCATTAACACATTCACATTATTTCACTCCACCCCTTGCTGCCATTGTAGAATGCCTATCGACATTAATAGAAATAATTTATGTAAGTGCAAAAGGGAGGTCTTTTTTATCATTAAGTTTCTCTCAAACTTCAGTGATAATAACATTATTTTTTCTTTTGTCTGCAGGTATGTGATACTCAAATTATTAGTATTAACAAATTTTGTTTGTAGGTTCTTCACAACTCGGCTCTGACTCTCTCCCTCCTGAGAGAGCGTACTGCAAACAATGATGTTGATAAGGAGGAGGCCAGGGAACTATATAAGTTCTTCTTTAATGAATGGAATAGGGTCATAGAAATGATAGGGGATCGCAAGTTGACTCCTTAGGTCTTGTTTTGTTGGTCTTTGGTTGGGCTGGTGTCCCTCGTGTTTTGTTGGTTTGAACTCTTAGCTGTTTTTTGGTTCTGAAAGACTTTAGCTTATAACTGTTTTGTGTTGTTCTAGTGTTGTAATGGTGTTGTTGATAGTCCATGTTATGTAAAGGGTCAGTACCCTAGTTCTCACTACTTTTATAATTAAAAAAAATTATTTTTTCTTTTGATGGGTAAAATTTTAATTATATAGTGGTGTGATTTTTGTATTCAAAGAAATTTAAGGGATATACTTTTTTCTTTTGTTTGTTTATATACATTAATGTGTTATATTATATAATTTAATATAGAATAATATTTTCATCATTAATTAAATAGATAAGTAAAATGTTGAAAAATTGAAATCTTATTTTTTGTATGGACATGGGTATATATAGACCAAATTTATACTCTAAAAGATTAATTATTAGCAATTATGTTTTAAAGTTTAATGGGTTTGTTAATAGATGTACTAGAACATCTTTGTATAGTAAAAAAGAAAAAGAAAAAAAACTATCTAGTGAATTGTTTGATATTGTAAATGTGAATAATGTGATTAATAATGAAATAAATGGGCATTTTAAATATCGGAAGTATTTATATACCATACTTATCATTTTGTTTTTTATTATACAATTTCAACAATTTAAGAAAAACATTTTCATTGAAATGAGTTTTCCACAATCTATAAAAAAGCATGCATAGTTGATTTTAGAAAGTGATCTTTTAAGGAAATATTTTCATTGTTTACATTAGATGGTGATTAGGTTTTCAATAATTGGGTTAGAGAGTTCTAATTGTGGTCATTGTGATGCTCAACCATGTTGAACTCCTTATGAGAGCCCATTCAATTATTGAGAGGTTTAAACTCATCCAAATCTTTAAAAAAAAAAAAACTTTAACTAATATACACACGTGTGTGTTGACCATTCATAGTAATGCAAATAATTTTTTGTTTTATTAAGGATATGCTTAGCTAGCCATGGTGCTCGTAATATATCAGTCGTAGTTTTTAAAGAAATTTTTAGATCTGAGAAATGCATAAACCAAATTTCATTCAAACCACATAATCCAAAAAAGCTAGCTAGCTAGTCAATAGTAAAACTACATTGAATAAACTAAAATGTTAGGAACATAATATATTTGTGTTGATGTAAATAAGGTGTTTTACCTTGGTTATTCTCCTCCTAGGTCCTGATTACACATCACTTAATCTTAATTAGGGAACCACATAGGAGTTGTTAGAGCATCTTCAGTTTAGGTGGCATTATCATGTTATCTTTTTCACTTTATATGGTGTCTCCACCTTTCATACCTTTATCAGTTTATCGTATCTACCTTTTGGGGTTGCACTTTTCCACCTTTAGTGGTGGGATGATAACTTTTCACTCTACTTATGATGTCATGAGACAATGACACTTGTCATTGTGTCATCCACTCACCTTGGCAATATAACCAAGGGGTCTCCTATGTACAAGTATTGGATTCTATTGCATCATTGATAGGAATACAACTTATTTTTGTCATATTCTTTCTCTCTTGTTGTTGTGCTTTTCATTTGGCCTCTAGATCTTGGGTGGCTACCTTTATAGCCAATTCTTACAATTTCATTTCTATTTTGCAAATGAAATGGATTATTATTATAGTCATTACAACACCTACAATAACAACAATAAAACTATAAATAAAATATTGACAATCTTACTACAAATAACTCGAAACATTGCAAAATTGCACCAATATATTCTTGTGAAAGCTATATCCAATAGATAATATCTTGGGTTCTAATTTTCCAACCAAATCTACACAAAAAAATTACAACAAACACCTATAACAAATTGAATTCAATGCCTACAAACACTCACACCAAATATAAAAGCTATGCAACCTTATGAAGCTCTTGTGTACTCCCTAAATGAAGGGGTTTTCATCCTCTAGCTCTCACAAATCATGAATTTTCATCCACAATCTACAATACTCCATGGGTTTTCATCCATAGAAGATGATTGTAGAACAAGAGTTCATACAATGCAAAATCTAGAAGTTAATTGGCAAAAGATCCACCATAAGTCTATAGCCATGAATTTGTAGATCTCATGCCAAATTGGGCATCCAAAATACCAATTCCCTCTTTGGACGGAAAAGTAAATATGAAATATGTATTATAACTCCCACCAATTGTGGCATTCAAAAATAGCCTACCACTAGCACTATCATATTGACATTTATAACTTGTCCATAGCCATTAGGAATCATCTAGAAATGAACCCTTGATAAATCAAACAACTCCCTTGAAATATTTGAATATTATTTAATTTTAATGGTCCGATCTCCCAAAAATGTGAATTAAAATGAAACCAAATAAATATTAAATAAACTATTTCCTAGTTGCTCACCATATCTCACAAGAATTAAAAAAATGAGCTATTTTTTTATTGATCTAGATTTGATTAAAATGGAGACATCGCAAGTCCCTCCTCAAAATTTCTTGCCATCAAGTAATGCAAATGTGTACGTTCCAAAACTTAGGACCTTCCAAATAACATCCTCAATTGGAAGATATTTCCATCTTACCAAATACTTAGTGATGCTTATATTTCTCAATTTATTCTCTCGATAATCAAGTACAACTTTATGAGCAAGCTAAGATTAGTCTTCTATGACCACCCAAATGTGGTAATACATTGGAAGGAACTACATGTAATCTTATTGATTTCTTTAAACATGAAACATGAAAAACATAATGGATTTTGCAACTTTTTAGTAGTTCCAAGTGATAAATCTTATTTTTGGTCTTTTTATATGAACTCTTACATTTAATTAGGACTATCATTTCATGGTTCCAACATTATGGTCATGTTGGATATGTCTTTTTAAGCTCGACTTGTGAACTTTGTTATTAACTAGACAGCCTTATGAATGATATAAGAAATCTATATTAATAATATGTAAATGTTGAGATTGAATGTTGTTTTAAGGTGATATGATGCATATGTATGTTGTGCATGTTGACCTTGGTGTATGTAGCTAATGAGTGGGACTATGTCAGCGACGAGACATTTGTTGTTGTTTCATAAAGTTGCAGTCACGTTTGGATGGAAATTTATTGAACTAGTCAAGCCAGTAACCAATGCCATAATGAGACTCCTAGTGTGGTTGAGATAGTTGTTTTCTTCAAGCATGTGCCGAATAGTTGAGGAAATCTAGAAAGAACCTTATCCAATATTTGTGAGGAAGACTAAGTCTTAAGATGATTCATCTCTTTGTGTATTTATTTCAATAAAACTTGTCCTCCTAGCTTGTTGGGAGTGGATCGGTTGAGTATTGAGTTAGTTATAGAATTTTCTATAAATTCATCAATTAAAGGATGGAGTAAGTTATGCAATTTATCTTCCAAAACTTAGTGTGCTCTATTTTACAACTTGAATAAAGGAAAGGAGATTCCATTTATGTCACCACTGTTGTTGTGAGTTCAATGTGTTGATGCTATTATAGTTCTTAGATCTAGTTAAGTTTCTGGAAGCTCATCCAAGGGGGCCCACTTGGGGAGTGTTCCATCTTTATTGCACTATTAAGTAAGTTCATTTTTGTTGCTTAATTTCTCAGTTGACTAACCTACAACCACAAAAAATCCATTTTGTGTCTATTCCTGCAACCAAGTGAAACAGAGCATTATGTTTTTAGTTAGTCAGTTCATTTTTGTATGATGATATAGGTTTTATATGAAGTATGACATAATGATGTTAGTAAGGTAATATTAAATTTCATGCTTTCTATTAGTTTCCTATTAGTATCTTCAAGGTTAACTTAACATTCCTTGTGAGTTTCTTAGTGCAAATATAGTGCAGACCTGTTTCAAGCTATACGTACCTAGGTTGACAAGTAAATGTGTTCCTGTTAGTAAATTAGTCACCATGTGGTATAGGGAATTGACCCACTAAGTCAAGAATATATGTCTATGTTACTAAGGAATTATTTGGAACCAACATTTTTGGCACCGTTGTTGGGGATGGTGTCAAACTAAGAAATTATTAGGGATATAAGATTTAAGATTCCTAGTATGTTGTTTTTAAAAAATGTATATTCATCTTTGGATCATTAGGAATGAGAAAATAACTCTGTTACCCATCAATTTGTCTAGGTATATTGGCAGCTGAGAAAAGATCTGCATACATAGGGAATGAAGGAGGGATGCCCTAGGAAGATTCCTTCCTGCTCGACCCAATCTTGAAGGCGAATTAGCTGCACAAAGGCTTAATCCCTACCATGCCCCAGAAATAAATCTTTTTGTTGAAATCTTTGTGGATTTGGGTAACCTTGATACTTCACCATTTAAATTTCTAAAGGGAGACTTTAATATCTTATTTGAACCTCCTAAAGAAAACATTCAATCCCTGGTTGTCTATCAAGGTTCAATGGAAGCTCTTGGTGGTGGAGGTGGCGGGGCTAATGCACCACTTGTTAATCCTACTTTTGAATTTCCTATTACGGACCAACATGGCAATAATAACCTTAAGAATATCCCAGCCTCCTCTCTTCCTAAATTCTATGGCCTAGTCATAGATGACCCAAACACCTTCCTATTTGAATTTGATATCTGTAGGCACCTAAAAGTTGCACAATGAATTAAGTGAATTTTATTCATTTAACTATTCTTAATTCTTCCTATTAATTAAATTAAGATTTAATTAATATACCCTTTTTCTATCTAAGCCATTTAACTAAATACCCTCCCTCTAACCATTTTAATTAAATTTACATTTAATTAAAGATATCAATTTATCCCCTTTCCCATTTTAATTAAATCTACATTTAATTAAATCTCATTTGCATTTAAATAAATCTAAATTTATTTATAAATCCCCCCACTTGCAAAATCCTACAAATGCAAGTTGCAACCAAATTAAAATAAAGCAATTTATTTATATTAATTATATTTTCCGTCACCCACTTGCATTTTCCTACATCTCCCACTTGCATCCTAAATCATTTTCCTAATTTCTTCTAGACCCTTCTAATCGCTTCTAATTAGCCTAACCCATCTTCTAAACTTTGTCACATCCCTAAACAAAGGGAAGTCACTTCTCAAACCCTTAAAGTCTTTGATAACCATTAAAGGCTTCAAATCTTCAACCACTTAATATCCCTAAAGTCTCCCAAACCATTAATGGTTAATTCAACCCTCTTACATGGTTAGAGACTTTTTGCCTAACTTAACCTTCATCCAACCCAAGGGTCTCATCAAGCCTTTAATGCTTTGACCATGATTATCTCTTAATCATTTGCACAAGAGTTTATCCTTGGATTAACTCTTAATCTAATGGGTAATCTTAACTTAAGCTTGACCCTTACCCTCTAGATAACTATGAGGTCTTCTCAAGCATTTAATGTCTCCAACCCCTTTTCTCAACCAATCTTATGTTGACATTTGTCACCATTTCATTGGTGCCAAATGCAAACATGGATTCCCAACTTTCAATCTTGGCCCTTGTTAAGATTATCCAATCTTGACCATCCATTGCCCTATTTTCCCTATAAATAGAGTCCATTCCTTCTTCAAAAAAATCAAGTCTTTGTGCATCAAACTTATAGTCTCATAATATTAAGCATATTATCTCTCTTTGATAGAATAGCATGTTAGATCATTTTGATAGCATTCCAATCTTAGATATATCATGTTAGCTTCATCTTAGTATCATTTTCATACTAGTTCAAGCTTCATATCAATATCTTGCATCCTATCATCATCTAGTTTCATATCTAAATCATCACTAGGATCTTGGTTGCATTCCATTTAGATCTTAGAATCATTTTAATCTCGTTCTTTAGGTTGTCATCTTAAAAAATCAAGTGCTCTTCCAAGTTGAGAGCCACCTTGAATCTTGAAGATCCTTGGAGATAGAGGAGCATGGAACGATATTAAAGAGTTTAGATTCTTTTTAACTTGCTTTGTTTGGATTTCTAACCTCTAATGCAATGTTTCATGTGTCTGTTTGAATTGTTTTCTCCTCTTGCAAGTTGATACCACATTTTTGACACACATTTCTAGCGCCCACCGTGGGGCATTACCCCATATATCTAATCGGTTTTGAAATATATCCACTTTTACAAGTCCGCGGAAAATGAAAATTAGCACGTGGGAAACATTCCCTGGCGCATCCGGTTAACAGTCTAGCGCATCCCGCTTACTGTTTAGCGTGTGGGGTCTATACTCTAGCGCGTGAAGTCCTTTCTTTAGCGCATGACTTCCACTAATCTTTTCCTGTAGGTATCAATGCGGGAGAAAAATAGAGTAGCGCATTTGAAAAATAGTTTGGCGCGTCGGGTCTATTAGATAGCGCATCCAGCTCACTGTTTAGCACGTGCAGTCTATTCTATGGTGCGTAAAGTCTTTTCCTTAGCGCATCATATTTCTAACAATTTTCTGTAGGTATTAATGTGAGAGAAAAACAAAATAGCGCATCTGAAAAACAGCTTAGTGCATTGGGGGAACATAATAGCGCGTAGGGCCTTTTTCTTAGCGCATGGACATCATTTCTTAGCGCATAGAGTTGGCACAGCCAAAAATTTATGACAGAGTCAAAAATTAGGCTTGTGGGAGGCATAATATATATGGAATATAACATTTAAGTATAAGTGACATTTCCTCTTCTCTTTTCTCTTTCTTATACTTTAAGTTATATTCCATATATATTGTCAGGATGTTTGAGAGGGGTTTCGGACCTCTAGGAGTTATAATGCAAAATCTAGTTTTTGGAAGATCTTCCAAATTTCAGACTTAGTCAAATTTCAGGGCATTTCAAGATCAGAATTGTAAAATTTGTAACCAAGATCAGAATTTAGGCTTGTGTAAGCCCACACTAACATTTGATCACTGACTATGTGCAGGTTCTAATCTATTTTGTGCAGGGGAAGGAGTTAGTTTAGAGGCTTCAAGTTTCTTTTTTTACTTTCTTTCAACAAAAGTTGGTTAAAAAGAACTCACTCTCCTTTTTTGCAAAAGTTAAAATAAACTTCATCATTTCATTTGGATGCATAAAATGAACTTCATGCCTTCCTTTTTGGTGTTTTAAAATGAAAATTCATCTTTCTTTATTGCATGGTAAAAAAAACAACAAAACAAACCTTTCATTCCTGCAAGTTAGGAAAAACACTTCATTTTGGAAGCTCTAAAAAGAACAAGACAAACAATCTTTACTTTGGCAAAAAAATTTAAAAGAACCTCACCATCCTTTGGTGTTTAAAAGGATTCACTTCATTTTGTACAAGGCAAAGAGGGAAAGTTTTCCCCTATCGACTTTAATTTTGTTGACCAAACATCACCATTTACTTTGTTGACCAGGCTGGTTTTACAAAAGTTTTGGAAATACACACTTTGCTATGAAAGGTTAAAAAGAACATCATGCTTGTTGGAGCAACATCTCCAAATAGAAGTTAGCAAATCATTGTCTTGAAGGCTAAAAAGAACAACTTGATTGCCTTGTCTCGAAAGTGGAAGGTATATGCTCTCCCCATAACTGGGTGACCAAAAAAGCCAAACCACTCTTAAGCTTTCTATACTTCAAGCATTTACATCCTTTAGCAGGCCTGCCTTCCCGAGGGGTTGAAAAACTCTTAAAGCCATTCTTTGGCCGGTGTGAAGGGAACGACCTAAGTGGGGAACGACTTTGACGCCAAGAATTCCAACCCACTATAATCAAACGTGGAAAGTGACGAAAGTCCTTTTCAACGGTTGCGCGCAGTGATTAGCCTTCCCCCAGTATCCTTGAGATATGTAAAGCCTTTGTTCTAAAGGTTGGGAAGCCTCCTGAGGGATTTTATCACTGACGGTCGAACGGGAAGCCTGATTACGAACCATAGAAATAGAAGCTTTGAACTGAGTCAGTAACCAGACATTTATAACATCATAGTGCAAGGGTGGGGAAGAATCCGCCCCCAAGATTACTCACCATATATCTCCCAAGATAACTACTCAACTGTGAAGTGATTCACTTTGAGTTAATTTATGGCAAAAGGCAAAAAAATGGGCGCCCTCTAGGGGGTGACAAGGCTGTTTGAGCTAACGAAGTATCGAGACTAGTGGGCTATGATATTGTCAATGACCTTTGAATAAAGAGTCTATCTGATGTGTCTTTTGTTGTAAATCAAACCAGTGATAACATCGAGGATTTGAACACATCCTCAAAAGAACATACACTCAATGTTTAGCATTAGGATGACCATTGTCTTCATGTGTGCTATGTATTCTTGTCACAAATGTTAAAATATCTTGCAAAGTATCCAACAATCAAACTCAAAAGTCAGTTCAAACAAGGAAAAATCATAAAGTGGAGAAGATTTCCATATCCAACAAAGCATCTTTTGAGATGGTTATCAACATTTCA
The DNA here is from genome assembly GCF_030272615.1 of Cryptomeria japonica. Classification (NCBI taxonomy): domain Eukaryota; kingdom Viridiplantae; phylum Streptophyta; class Pinopsida; order Cupressales; family Cupressaceae; genus Cryptomeria; species Cryptomeria japonica. The sequence goes on from NC_081412.1 coordinate 685,461,047, forward strand.
ACTATCTTTAGGAAAGACTTTCATCCAACAAGATTAGGGGAATATCAAACCAAGTAATCAAGATTTTATCTATTCAACTTAGTAAGCTTGAGTATCCAAAAACAAATCATCCACCAAAATCAAAAGTGTTAAAAATTCCAAAAATCACAGAAAAACAACCAAGTCAAAATATATCAAAGCATTTTAGCGCATGAGAGCAACTTCTTAGCACGTGGAGTCTTGTCTCTAGCGCATTGAGAATTTTTTTTAGCACATCTAGTCTCTGGCTTAGCGCATGGTCAAAACTCAAAAAACCAGAGAGCAAAACAAGCCTTTCTAGAAAAAGTTTTCAAACTTCTTGAGTATCCTTTCAGGTCCAATTTCAAACGCGATCACAAGAAATCAAATCAAAACACCAGAGAAATCATTTCCAAATCAAACAAGTCAGTCTTAGAACAAAAGTTGTCAAATCCAAAACTAGCTAAAGATAAGACTTTATCCTATCAAAATCAGGTATTATCATCACCTTGATCAAAAGGTCCATCATCTAAAGGATTCTATCAAACAACATACCAAGTTTAAACCTTAAGTTGTCAAATCAAATTTCTATATCGGGAGACTTTATCCATATCATTTGACACACTTTGTCGTGAGGGGGCATCTAAACCTTCATTTGATAAAAGTATACTTAAGTTTCCAAACGAAGTATCTCAATCCAAACATCGAAGGAAACCATTGATCATTCATGTATGACCACTCCTCATATTTTGAGACGAACAAGTCTTCATCAAAAACTAAGTTAAAGAAGAGACAACCTAGTCCTAGGACCCTTATCAACAGGAGTAAATTTCTCTACATCAAACTATCAAAAACATCAACTTTTATCATTCGTATGACCATTCATCATCAAACCGAGAAAAAGGAAACTCAATCAAAGGAAATGAGTCCTAGCCTAAATCAAGATCACAATATCATGACTTCCCAATCTGATCCCATCTTCGATCAAGATCCCACCTATCAAGAATCTTATGATGATCCCCTAAAATTTTGGTATTCCATCCACGATGACCCTCTTTCATCTCAAGAGCAGAGTCCCATTCAACATCCATCTCTTAAGAAAAATCATGATATTCCTTCCATATCCTCCACTATTCTAATTCAAAATCAAGAGAAAAGCACAAACTCAAATGATCCTACTCCAAGTCAAGATCAAGATCAAGGAATCTCTTCATCCTCCAAATCTATCTTAGGTCCTTTCATTCCAAAGTCAATCTCTTCATCCTCCAAATCTATCTTAGGTCCTTTCATTCCAAAGTCAATCTCTTCATCCTCCAAATCTATCTTAGGTCCTTTCATTCCACAATCAAACTCTCCATCCCTTTTATCCATCTTGGGTCCTTACTTCCCTCCATCCACAAATCCATCACCTCAAATGATCCATAAGAAAGATCAACAAGGAGCACATCTTTGAAATTCTTTCAATCCTCTATCTAAACATCTTTCCAAAACTATTCTTCTATCATTTCCTCTATCTATTTTGGGTCCTTCCGTCCCAAAATTCAATTTTCCTCCATCTCTTCATCACTTCTCAAGTACCAACACTCATCCTGAAAACATTTCTATCTATCCTTGCACAAATCTTCAAACATTCTATGTATTATCCAACACCTCTTTTCTATCCTTCCATCCCTTTCATTCAATCCTTTGCATAAATCCTTCATCTGTGAAATAGGCATTTGTGTCATTTTTGTCACATACTTGCCCATGCTCGAATCTCATGTTTAGTCCTTTTCCTAGATATCTATTCATGAAATGCTTCAGAATCTGAGGTTGTTCCTCTTTAACATTTTCTTTGGTTGGGATACACATTCAATCCAGAAAAGAACCACTTATCGTATTTTGGTACTAACATATTTTGATTACTATATCTCATACACTTAATCAATTGCTCTAAATCATTGTGATCTCTTAAATTGAAGACATGGCTAGTGAAAAATCTAAAATCTTGCTTCAGCGCCACTGTAATCATCAGACCCATGTAAGTTTCATCACTTACAAGCCAATGCAAGAAAAATAAAAAGAAAAAAAAGAAATATCAAAAGCATGAACAAGAAAATGAATATCAAGAAAAGCAAAATGCAATATTAAAATGATTGGCTATGGGAACATGCAAGTAACTCCATCAGGGCTATGGATGTCTGGCTGGCAATGGAGCAATATTTGTGAGATTATAGCGATAACCTCGTCGGGGCTATGGACGCTCGTAGGCAGCGAGGCTCTATCCAGGATGCTTTTGAAGTTAAGGTAATTCATGTAGCTAGCCATGCTGGATTCTGAAGATTACAATGATCATATGAGCCAGAATGAACCCACTTGCACACACATGGGTAATCAAAGACTAAGTACCTTGATCTAGTTTGGGATTCTTATTCCCTTTTGAGTCTGCTTCCTAGTTGCTAGAAATGTTCAGTTGAAATTTCTAGAGGTTCTAAGTGTGAGTTGGGTCTCTATCTTTGAAAAGTTCAAGAACACTTATTCAGATGGTGCTAAATACTATGACAATCTTACATATCACCTTTTTGCAAATGGAAACCTCTATGCTTGGGGGTAAAGTTCATCCACTCTATTCTTCTTACCATATCTCCCATTATCCTTCCTCCAATATCCATTACCCTATCTAACTTCATCATTATCTATAATCTTTCTTCACCTCATCCATATCCTCTAATCCATACCCCTTATCCTATCTATTCATATCTTCTATCATCCAATTCTTTCTACAATCTTGCTTCACTCTAATCCATATCCCTTATCCTATCTATTCATATCTTCTATCATCCAATTCTTTCTTCAATCTTGCTTCACTCTAATCCATATCCCTTATCCTATCTATTCATTTCTTCTATCATCCAATTCTTTCTACAATCTTGCTTCACTCTAATTCATATCTATCTATCCTATCTATTCATTGCTTCCATCATCCAGTGCTATCCATATCCTATCTCTATCCATATCCCCTTTTTCATCCTTGATCTTGATCAAAACTATGGACAACAAATCTATTTCCACCTCAATGGTTCAGTCATCCATTCATCCATTCCTTGTCTTGATATACATTGGGGCAACCAAATACATCTTTCTTCTAATCCAAAAACTCAAAAAAATCAAAATATCCAAAAAAAAATCAAAATATCCAAAAACTCAAAAAAATCAAAATATCCAAAAACTCAAAAAAAAAAAAAACTCAAAAAAATCAAAATATCCAAAAAATCAAAAAAATCAAAATATCCAAAAACTAAAAATCAACAAAATAAAAAAAATCAAAGCATGAACACATGGACCATCCATTAAATCAGATCAACAATAGGAAAACTCTCAAAGTCTACAATCAAACTTATCACATGTCTTGTTAATCAATTCATTACTCGAAATCAACATCAACATCAACATCAAACATGTCTTATACAGGGATAGGTACACTTGAAACCAGACAGATCGGTCTTATACGAGGTACTCACTCTTTGAAACCAGACATTCCTATCAATCATCGAGTCTTGATAATCAATCCATCTATCAACATCAACATCAACATGTCTTATACAAAGATAGGTACACTTGAAACCAGACAGATCGGTCTTATACGGGGTACTCACTCTTTGAAACCAGACATTCTTATCAATCATCGATCAAATCATAACAATGACATCAATCAGTATGACTGCTGGATTTTGTTCTAGTTAGCCTTATCTTTATCCATTGATGGAAATACACGTTTCACAAATCATATTGTACATATCATATCCACCCATCTGAGGCATCACCAGAAATTCACAAAATGCTTATCAATCTTGGACATACTTAGTGTAGTCACTGTCCTTGGTTTATCTGAAACAATTATCCAAATAATATCCCACCATGGCTTGGTGATCAGTGTACATATCCATATCAAAGTAGTATCAACAGCAAGGGGCAAAATCCTGACCTCGCTTGGGGCATTTCACCTTCAAGATTTTCAACATCAGACCAAAAACGTAGCAAGACAACAAGGATCAAAACAACTAACAAATGACAAATGAAAATGCGAGAAGGCTAAACATCACAGACTTGAACTGATTTCAACTAAACAAAGATCTATTTGCAAGATGTTTTAATTGACAAGAATACATTTCAAATAGCATGCATGCTTACTTATGGTTGTTAATTTTTGCTTATCATATCTCCTATGTGACTCAAGGATGTCTTACGACTAGAGAAGCAAGGAAGGAATGTGATGTTTTATTTGTCTTCTATCTATGAGTGAAGTCTTTTACCATGCAAATTTGTCCTACAAAGTGATCAGGTGGTATATCGCTGAGGACATTTTGGATTTGTATGAGACAAAGGTTAACTCTTGTCTGTTTACGCAAGCAACACTCAGGTCATCTTGGTTCAATTATACCTCGATGCTTGTGTCATCTTGCAATATCAAAATCCATGTAAGCTATACTCAAGTCATTATGGTTCAATTATACCATGATGCTTGTATCAACTTTCAACAAATCAAGGCTCGATGATGAAAACAAAGGAAGCACTGGCACTTTGATCACAATAGATGGCAACATTGAGAAAGAGAATGCATATTAAGCTTTGCATTAGCTGCACATCATTATCATCTTAATCTTGCATTAAGTTGCATATCATTTTAAATCTTTCATTTATTTTCACATCATTATCATCATCATACATCTCATTTTCAAGATACATCTCACATCTCATAAATCAAAGCAATGCATCATCACATTTTTCTTATCATCAATCATACATTCACAACATAATCAAAATCAAGAGCATTATTATCTAAGCATCAAATCATCCTCATAAAATCTCAGATTGAAACATAATCCATATCATTCATCATTCATCATTGCATCCCCCACATGCATATCTATCACACCATCATGGAATCTTTCTTCACTTTCATATCTTCTATCATTCTTCTAAACTATCTTCATCATTCTTCCAACCTATCTTCTATCATTCTTCTAAACTATCTTCATCATTCTTCCAAACTATCTTCTATCATTCTTCCAAATTATCTTCTATCATGTCTTATATAGGATATATCGTTCCTGAAACTAGATGTTTTGATCAGCTCTTATACAGGATATATCGTTCCTAAAACCAGATGTTTTGATCAGCTCTTATACAGGATATATCGTTCTTGAAACTAGATGTTTTGATCAGCTCTAATATAGGATATATCATTCCTAAAACTAGATGTTTTGATCAGCTCTTATATAGGATATATCGTTCCTGAAACCAAATGTTTTGATCAACTCTTATATAGGATATATCGTTCCTGAAACCAAGTGTTTTGATCGGTCTTATACAGGATATATCGTTCCTGAAACCAGACACTCAATCATCCATGTCTTATACAGGCGGTATCATTCCTGAAACCAGACGCTCAATCATCCATATCTTATACAGGCGGTATCATTCCTGAAACCAGATACTCGATCATCCATATCTTATACAGGCGGTATCATTCCTGAAACCAGACGCTCGATCATCCATGTCTTATACAGGAGGTGTCATACCTGAAACTAGACTCGATCTTAATCTGATCAATCTTAATCTCAATCCAATCAATCTAATCAATCTTATCAAACCCATGCATGTCATCACTATCCACTCTTTTATCTTGCAAACAACATTCTTCTTCTTTCGAGAGATCATTCATGCCTTGTGTGCACGAACGATCTCCCGAGGGGGCATTATCATATCAAATATCGACATCAATTTCATATCAATTTCATATCGATATCATTCATCAAATCTGAGGCATCATTTTGACTTTTCATATCAAATCAATTCTTCATATCTAGAGCATCATCAATATCGTTCATCAAATCTGGGACATCATATCGACTTTTCATATCAAATCAATTTTTCATATCCACAACATCATATCGATCAAATTTTGACATCATATCCAATAGATTTTCTTTGAATCAACATGTGATCACACGTTAACTCAAAGAGGGGCAAAATGTAGACACCTAAAAGTTGCACAATGAATTAAGTGAATTTTATTCATTTAACTATTCTTAATTCTTCCTATTAATTAAATTAAGATTTAATTAATATACCATTTTTCTATCTAAGCCATTTAACTAAATACCCTCCCTCTAGCCATTTTAATTAAATTTACATTTAATTAAAGATATCAATTTATCCCCTTTCCCATTTTAATTAAATCTACATTTAATTAAAATCTCATTTGCATTTAAATAAATCTAAATTTATTTATAAATCCCCCCACTTGCAAAATCCTACAAATGCAAGTTGCAACCAAATTAAAATAAAGCAATTTATTTTAATTAATTCTATTTTCCCTCACCCACTTGCATTTTCCTACATCTTCCACTTGCATCTTAAATTATTTTCCTAATTTCTTCTAGACCCTTCTAATCGCTTCTAATTAGCCTAACCCATCTTCTAAACTTTGTCACATCCCTAAACAAAGGGAAGTCACTTCTCAAACCCTTAAAGTCTTTGATAACCATTAAAGGCTTCAAATCTTCAACCACTTAATATCCCCAAAGTCTCCCAAACCATTAATGGTTAATTCAACCCTCTTACATGGTTAGAGACTTTTTGCCTAACTTAACCTTCATCCAACCCAAGGGTCTCATCAAGCCTTTAATGCTTTGACCATGATTATCTCTTAATCATTTGCACAAGAGTTTATCCTTGGATTAACTCTTAATCCAATGGGTAATCTTAACTTAAGCTTGACCCTTACCCTCTAGATAACTATGAGGTCTTCTCAGGCATTTAATGTCTCCAACCCCTTTTCTCAACCAATCTTATGTTGACATTTGTCACCATTTCATTGGTGCCAAATACAAACATGGATTCCCAACTTTCAATCTTGGCCCTTGTTAAGATTATCCAATCTTGACCATCCATTGCCCTATTTTCCCTATAAATAGAGTCCATTCCTTCCTCAAAAAAATCAAGTCTTTGTGCATCAAACTTATAGTCTCATAATATTAAGCATATTATCTCTCTTTGATAGAATAGCATGTTAGATCATTTTGATAGCATTCCAATCTTAGATATATCATGTTAGCTTCATCTTAGTATCATTTTCATACTAGTTCAAGCTTCATATCAATATCTTGCATCCTATCATCATCTAGTTTCATATCTAAATCATCACTAGGATCTTGGTTGCATTCCATTTAGATCTTAGAATCATTTTAATCTCATTCTTTAGGTTGTCATCTTAAAGAATCAAGTGCTCTTCCAAGCTGAGAGCAACCTTGAATCTTGAAGATCCTTGGAGATAGAGGAGCATGGAACGATATTAAAGAGTTTAGATTCTTTTTAACTTGCTTTGTTTGGATTTCTAACCTCTAATACAATGTTTCATGTGTGTGTTTGAATTGTTTTCTCCTCTTGCGGGTTGATACCACATTTTTGACACACAATATCTTCTATAGGAGTTGTGATTATACCACTAACACTCATAGACTCAAATTATTCCCTGCTACACTGAAAGAATTTTCTCTTAGGTGGTTTATGAGATTAGGAAGGAACTCAATAGATATTTGGAATGAGATGAAGGCAAGATTCCTTGAGAAATATAAGGACTATTGCAAAGGAATTGATCAACATGGTGATGATATCTTCAAAATGACACAAAAGGAGGATGAGACTCTAAGGACTATATTGAGAGCTTTTTGTTCAGTTTCAAAAATTCCAAGCATATCGCTTTGAGTGAGGAATCACTAAAATTGATTTTTTGAGAGGAATCGATGATGTCTCCATTGATGCACTTGACATTATGGGAGGAGGAATATCACTTAGGCTAAATGGGAGGAAATCAGGAAGGTTTGTAATAAATACTCCAAGGCTTCCACTAAGAAGAATATTCATTATAGGCCTGGGGCTATAGCAGCAAAAGCAAATTCAAGAGTTTCCAGAATGGAGATAACTCATTTGTTGAAGGACTTTAAAGAAGACATTATCAATAATTTGGCAACATAATTGGATACACTTCAAGCCAATAAGAAGCATGTTAAGGCTGAGGCTATGTTGGCAGAATATTGCCCCCATTGTAGGAAGAAAAAGAGGGATTGCAGATGTAAGAAGATTTCAAGCATGGAGAATAGGCATGAGCACCCAGAATTTTGACCTATAGAGGATGAGGATAGACAAGTCTTCTTTGTGGCACAAAAGAGACCATGGGTACCAAGGCAAGGTATGCCTCAAGATCCTCTTTCTTTTAACTTTCCTTGCACAAATCCCTATGCTAATAATAATACCTGGCAACCTTAAAATCCTGCCAATTGGGCAAATTATGGGCAAAATCCTTGGGCGAACCAGCAATCTCCATGACAAAATTACCATAATATAAATGTACAACCTCCTCAAGGTAACTGGAAGTCACCTCAAGGTAACTAACAGCCACCTCAAGGTAACTGGCAATCATCACCCCAATGGAGGGGACATTCATGAAAAGCCTTGGGAGTTCCTAATTCACCTGTTATCACCAAAATTTCTTTAGAGGAAGAATAAAAATTAGGAAATGTTCATTCCCAAGCCACCAAGTCTACTCCAATAGGAAAACCTAAGCCCACACAAAGTGTTAATCAAGAACCTCCATTTCCTTAGAGGTTAGCAGTAAAAGAACCTGAGACAGTGCCAACCTTTGATTTTCTAGATCAACTTAAACATGTTTGTGTTAAGATACCCTTATTCCAGGCAATCAAGGATGTACCCATCTATAGTAAAGCCATAAGAGAGATGTTCCTTAAGAAACCGGGAAAGAAAAGGAAAGATCCACAAACTATTCATGTAATGGGTCAATTAGCAGATATCATGTTGGGAAAAGTAGTGGTCTTTGAGTATTCAAACCCTACCAGTCTTGTGGTAGAAATAACTATCAATGGAGTTTTGGTTTAAAATGCTCTTATATATTTGGGGGCTACTATATATGTTATGACAAAGAGTCTCATGCAAAATCTAAATATCACCAATCTAAGGCCTACAACCACTATGTTACAACTGGTTGATAGTTCAATAGTTACACCAGATGGTGTTATAGAGGATCTTATTATCACCTTAGATTCGTGGGAATATCTAGTAAATTTTATGATTTTATCACCTAAAGCTACTTTGGGGGGATATCAAGTTATACTGGGTAGGCCATGGCTAGCTACTACAAATGCTTATATAGGATGCGGGTCTGGAGATATGACCATCTCAAATGGTGACACAACTAAGAAGTTAATTCTTTTTCCACCAGCCAAGCCTCATGAAGAAGATCACACCCCAGTTTGGCCTGATTTAAGTGATGAAGTTGAGGAAGTCAATTCTTTTAAAACACTTATGATGATTGGTAGAAGTTATAATTTGAAATTACAAGATGATGATGAAGTCTTATCCCAAATCATCCAAAATAATTTTGAGTTGGAAAATGAAACAAATAATTGTCTTGCATGTTCTTTGCAATCATTGTTGCCATCATCCTTTGAACGTACATTCTTGATCCAATCACATCTTCTACATACTTTGTTACCCCATGAAGTCAAGACTCCAAGTACTAGTCTAGCTTCTCTTATAGAATTGACTAAGCAGCTAGAAGTCTCTCCAAGAAGATTCCTAAATATCAATAGTAAAATGACTAAACCCCAACAAGATTTAGCAACCCTCTTAAAAGACCACAAACATGCATTTTCTTGGTATTATTATGACATGAAGGGATTTTAACCTATGTTTTATACACATAGAATTTACATCAAGGAATATAGAAAACCAATCCAACAATCTCAAAGGAGGGTGAACCCTGTAGTAAGAGAAATTGTTAAACAAGAGTTGCAAAAATTATTGGATGCAGGATTTAATTATCCTATCTCTGAAAATCAATGGGTATCTCCTTTGGTCATAGTACCAAATAAAGGAGGTAAGTGGAGAGTTTTTGTTGATAATAGGGAGTTGAATGCAACCACTAAGAAGGACCATTTCCCTCTACCTTTCATTGATCGAGTATTAGATAATTTAGTAGGGAAACAATACTTTTCTTTTCTTGATGGATTTAGTGGGTATAATCAAATTAGGATTTCACCTGAAGACCAAGAGAAAACTACCTTCACCTACCCTTGGGGTACTTATGCTTATTCAATTCTTCCTTTTGGATTGTCTAATGCACCTGCCATATTTCAAAGGGCGGTTATTAGCATCTTCTCTAATATTTCTCATAATAGTATAGAAATTTATATGGATGATTTCACCACATATGGAAATACATTTGATGAAGCCCTGTCCAATTTAGAAAAGGTCTTACAAAGACGTGAGGAACATCATCTATCTTTAAACAGTGAAAAGTGCTTCATGATGATGATAGAAGGTATAGTTTTGGGCCATCATATTTCTCAAACAAGCATCAAAGTGGACCTTGCTAAGATGGTTCAGTCATCATGGATCTTCCAATGCCTACCAAACAAAAAGATGTTCGGAGCTTCCTGGGGTATATAATTTATTATAGGAGGTTCATTCAAGACTTTAGCAGAATAGTTGGACCCTTATATGGCTTATTAGCAAAAGATGTTTAATTTAACTGGACTGATTCTTGTGACCATGCATTCTCAACACTTAAGGATGCTTTAACAAAAGCCCATATCCTTTAGGAACATAACTGGGAAATTCCATTTCATGTTCATAAAAATTCCTCAGACTATGTTGTTGGAGTTGTATTAGGCCGGAATGAAGGGGTAAGTGAGCATGTCAAATATTTTATCAGTAAAAAATTTGTAGGGAGCAGAGCTGAATTATACTATAACAGAGAAAGAAATGTTAGTTGTGGTATATTCCTTAAATAAATTCAGACATTATATCACTAGTTATCCAGTGTTTGTCCATACTGATCATGCAGCTATCAAGTATCTCATGAACAAACCTTTGGTAGCAGGGTGCCTAGCTAGGTGGTTGTTACTTCTATAGGATTTTGATCTCACCATAGTGGACAGACCAAGAAAAGAAAATGTAGTGGCAGATTTTCTTTCAAGACTAGCCACACAAAACAATGAACTTGCTCTTGATGACTCTTTTCTAGATGAGCATCTTTTTGCAATCAATACTTATACACCATGGTATGCAAATATAGCTAACTATTTGGTTTCAAGTAGAGTTCCTCCATACTTCTCACCTCAGGAGAAAAGGTTACTGATTGAGAAGAGCTTTCCATTCTCATAGATTGCAAGATGATTATATTATATTGGACCAAATCATGTCATGAGGAGATGTGTTAGAGAATATGAGACATATGGAATTCTGCATGCTTGCCATGATGAGCCATGTGGAGGTCATTTTGCTGCAAAAAGAACATCAATGAAGATATTGAACACTGGTTATTGTTGACCAACACTTCACAAGGATGCCATAAAGTATACAAAGAAGTGTGACAGGTGTCAGAGAATGGGGAGGCCAACCAAGTTTGACAAGATGCCTCTATGGTCACAAGTGGTTGTCACTCCATTTGACAAATTAGGAATGGACTTTAATGGTCCTATAGATCCACCTTCCAATAGTAAATCTTACATCCTTGTCTATACTGATTATGTTACCAAATGGATAGAGGTTAAGGCTATAAAGCATTCTAGGGATAATAAAGTTGTAGAATTCCTCTATGAAGAAATTTTTACTAGGTATGGAGTTCCTCAGGAGTTGGTCACTAATCAAGAACCTCAATTCACTTCAACTTTGATTACAACCTTGGTGAATGCGTACAACATTAGATATAAGAAGTCTACTCCATATCATCTGCAAGCTAATGGTCAAGCATAGGTCATAAACAAATAAATTGAAGCAATTATTACAAAATCTGTGGCTCTTCATAAGAAGGATTGGGCATTTGGGTTACTTGAAGCATTCCAGGCCTACATAATAACATGGAAGATAACATGTTTTACACCATTTGAGCTTCTATATGGTAAAACAACAGTTCTTCCTATAGAATTTGAACATAAGACCCCCTGAACCGCCCTCAACCTGGACATGGACATTACCAAGGCTCAATAGGAGCGCATCATGCAACTTAATGCCCTTGATGAATATAGGAAACAAGCTCTTCATCACACAAAGGTGGGTCAAAAGTAGTGGGTAAAATGGCATGATAAGTATATCAGAGACACTAAATTTACTATTGGAGACTGGACACTATTATATGACTCCAAATATCAAGACAATAAGGGTAAACTATAGACACGGTGGCTAGGACCATATGAGGTTGCCAAAGTATTTGACAATGGCATTGTACGTCTCACCACTATAGATCCAATCCTCTTTAAACTATTGGTAAATGGTCATCAATTTTTCCTTTATCATAAGCCCAACACTAAACAAGATTTCATGGAGTAATTCTTGCAGCAGTCAAATTTGAACCTTCCTGCATCGTCATTTGGCGAGCTTCCTAGTTCACCACGTGCAGAATATTTTTACCTTTCCTTTTTCATAATAAAGTTTCCATGTCCATGTGGAAACCATTTCTTCTGTCTTTCACTATTCATCCACCTCATCTTTTATCTTTCGCCATCCACCCATACTCATATTTCTCAATCTCTTTTGATTAGTTTTTTTTATTCCGCACAAATATAAGACATCACATCACAAATGATAGTCATTCTTTAATATGCTTCCACACTTCAGGTACATGCGCATACCTCTTTGCAATTATTACCTTTATTTGAATTTCATTCAAATCATTTTCCATTATTATTATTTGTTTCTTATCTCATTTTAAGTTTTGTTTTTTTGTATAATGTATCCCTTCCCATGTGTGGACCCATGTGAAATTTTAGGTTGGGGGGAGGGGTTATTATGTGCAAAAAGGCCTTATAAGGACATATGGAAAAGTTTACAATTTTTTTTTTATCTCATAATGATGAACTACAACATAACATCTTGTGACTTGAAGAGTCACGTTTCCTTGCAAATTATCCTTTATGCCACCCTATTATCTTTAGCTTATATGTGTGACAATATAGGTGTTATAATTAGCTCCGAAGAATGTGAAGGTTATGGGTAGTAAGGTAAGGAATTGATAAGCTTGATATTTCTTGATCAAATGAAAAGAAATTTGGAAGGAAACAACTTTAATGAGTAAGGATAAGTTAGTTTGTTTTGAGAAAGAGCCTAAAGTTGTAGAGATGGGAGGACCACCCATTATACATGAACCTGTAGATCATGAAGTTCTTCTTTTAGATGGTGAATGTGAACTCGTATTTCGAAAAAAGTGGGTGGTTGGATTACTTTCTCAAGCTTCAAAGTTTTGATAATGGTATAAAATGTGAATTCGCATTTATATTTCAATATGGAGAAGTCATGGTACAAGGAATTAAAGTAGTAGCCACAGAAGACTAAATAGCGGAAGTTACTGGATTACCCACAATTGGGGAAAATTATTTGGATACATTTTATGCGAGGTCAGCCAAAGGTGAATTCACACTTCCTGGTGATCCCCCATTGAGGGTTAGCAAGCAAGGCACGAGCAAGATGTCTTTACCAGAGGAATGAGCTCCTAGAGCAGTATACATTATCAAATATCTAACTTACGAAGGGCAGCAATCTCTGCTTTACGTTGTACATTTCAAGCTACTCTCTCACCTCTGCCATGGCAGACAGATGAATTTTTCTAGTTTTTTGTATCATATGTTGAAGAAAATGGCCATGAAGACACTAAAAGGTAGGGGAAATTTGGTTTCCCATCATTGTTTGATTAAATTTCTAGTAGAAAGAAGTTTGCAAGAAACGTATCCTAGGTTGCCTTGGGACGATTTTCTTAAGAGTGAAAGAATTTAAAATTTAGGGCCTATGTTTCAACTTGCTATTCCTAGGATGACAGGGTCAATTAAACCTACACCAGGAGCTTCTTCTTCAAGAACCCATAATGAACAATTTATTTCTGAAAAAGAGGGTATGAACCCTTAAAACATAAAATCAACACAAACCCCAGTTTCATCATCCCCTACCAAAAGCCGGAAGAGAGCTTCTATATAAAGGGGAAATACTCAAGCAAAGGAAAATATTAGGAAGCAGAAGATAATTCCTAAGGAGGGGTATCTAGTGCTAAAAAGGGAAGAATTGGGAAATGTAGGACAAAGGAAATGAAACCCTCATCTACAAACCTACCTGCAGCCAAAGAAAAAATAGTGCTACAAGAAACATTACAAAGGCCTCTTAGGCGAAGTTCCAGAAAAGAAGTGAAATCCAAGGATAAAGTAATTTATCTCCCCAAAGAGTGGTCATTTAGAGTGAAACTGAGTTAGACAATGACTCCGTTGAGAGATTGGCAAAAGTGATGTATAAAAAACCACCCCGTCACAATCTCCTTTGTCTTCCTCTGACAATTCTCTACCAGAAAATGTATCCATGGAAGGAGATGAAGGGATAAATTTGAATGTTGGACTAAATGCACCACCATAGATAGGTAATCAGTCATAGATGGGGAGAACAATTGGCTTAGATAATCTTGCAGTAGCTATAGAGCAAAACTAGGATAAATTTACCCATACCTCCATCATTTGTATGACCAATTTTATTACTACAAATGTATCAATCTATGCAAGAGGAGCGGGAAGCTTGGAAGAAAGAGAAGGAAAAAATGTAGAATGATATTAATAGGAAAGATAAATAAATTTTAAAATTAGTAACCAGAATGGGAGAGGTCATGGAATTGGTTCCTCAGATTGTTCAGTGTAGACCTCCACCCAAGGTATATTTTCTACACTTAAAAGAACTATATCAACTGTCAAGGGAATTCTTTGGTTTGTGTTCTTCTCTTTTAACTCCTAAATAATTTTTGAGTGTATATGAAACATCAAGTTCTACTGATAAGAATCTTCTTTGTGAGTTATATTTACACAATTATGTTGTCCCTATTGATACCCATTGGAATCCTCTCTTGTATATTGGTGATGTCCAGCTTAAAGCATTTATATCCTACATGTAGAATTAAAATAATTGGGGACAACAATTCAAAAAATATAGAGACCTAGAGTTAACTACTCCATTGAAATTAAGAGATGAGACATTTGATTTAGATATTGTTATGTGCCAATGGAATCAAATTGTTTATGAAACCGAATGTAGGGACACTATTATGGCATTAAGAGAGAAAGTGTATAAGGAATATGAAAATATGGCTAATACTTCAACTCAAACAATATTGGATATCTTGCTCAAATATGGAATGGGTTACCATGTGAATTGAAGCAGTGAGAGTCACACTCCCTTCAAAATTACCATGCAATGTTAAGAAGAGAAATAAGGTATATTCAATTGGGCAGATCATTGCAGAAAAGATGGATTCCACTGACATTTCATCCTCCACAGTTGTTGTGGCCTGCACTAGAGTGGAGGGATCTCAAATCATACAATCAAGCGGCTGAAGACTCCAAGTGGAAAGAAATAGAAGAGACTCAATGTTTTTATTGGGATCCACTTGTTCAAGCTACAGGGGAAACAGAAGCTATTGATCTCAGGATAGAGATCTTAGAAGAACATGGTAATGCTTGAGGACAAGAATTGGTTAGGTTGTGGGGAGTGATGAGTCTTATTTTTTGCCTTTCTATATGAACTCTTATGTTTAATTAGGATCGCCATTTCATGGTTCAAACATTATGGTCATGTTGGATATAAATATTTTTAAGATTGACTTGTGAAATTTGTTATTAACTAGATAGCCTTATGAATGATATAAGAAATCTATATTAGTAGTGTTTAAATGTTGAGATTGAATGTTGTTTTAAGGTGATATTATGCATATGTATTTGTGCATGTTAACCTTGGTGTATGTAGCTAATGAGCAGGACTAAGTCAACGAGGAGAGATCTGTTTCTATTTCATAGAGTTGCAGTCACCTTTGGATGGAAATTTGCTAAACCAATCAAGCCAATAACTGATGCCATAATGAGACTCCTAGTGTGATTGAGACTGTTGTTTGCTTCAATCATGTGCCAGATAGTTGAGTAAATCTAGAATGAACCTTGTCTAATATGTTGGCAATATGCTAGATTTAGTTAAGTGTTGTCATTGATGTCAACATTGTATCTCGGTTGGATATGGTTCTACTACCCAGTTTGACCTATCCTGGTTAGACTTGGTGTTTGTGTTGGTTTTGGTTGTGATTCTGATCCGGTATGATCAAATCCCTGGATTTGGTTTTGGATGGTTATTCAAGGTAGCTATATGACTGTCATATTTTGTTGGTTCATGATTTGGTGCTTCGGAAGCTATCACTTATGTTCCTGGTTGGTATTTCTTGGTACTGATTAGCTATATTTGATGATAGGGTATGTGCATAAAGATGGTGGTCAGAAAAGTGGACACCACCTAAAAAAAACATGAAAAAATAAGCAACACGTACAAAGTATTAAAGTTTAAAATCACCATGTACGCGCTTAGTCCGTTGTCCCCAAGCCTAAAGCAAAGATACCGTGTATGTGGTGTTTATAGGAAAGTGACCGCGTACGCAGTTTTTAGTCCTAAAAAACCGCGTATGCGGTACTTGTCAAAAAAAGTTTTTTTTAAAAATGACTGGGTCTTATTTTCCCCATGAAACTGCGAACAGGCTCCCACATTTATCCACCAAACGTTATGGATCAAGTTTAGTTTTGCTTAATTTTTGTTTTTCTTTCTCGTTTATTCAATTCTTTTTACGTTTTGAATTTAATTTCATTTATTTTGATTAGGTTTATTTATTTTTTGTTTCAAAAACAAAATTCTGATAATCCACAACAACAAGAACAAGATGCACCTCCTGAAAACCCCAAACAAAACCCACAAGATACACCTCCAGCTCCTCCTTTTGACCATACACCTAATACACAAGAGCAATTGATTAATCAGTTAGGGCAAAACATGTCTAAAATAAATAGACATTAATAAATTGAAAATATTTAAGCTTAAGCATCATAAATCCCTCGCCACTAGCCTAGAAACATTAGCTAGTGGTGCCACAACCATTTCCACACAAATTACAAAATGGGGAAACTTTAGGGATATGTGTTGTCAATACTATGCTAGTGGGTTATCATACGAGGGAGTGAAAAACAAAAATATTAGTAAACAACAAATATGTGCCCTTTTTGTTGATCCTAAAACTGGCCAATCATTACCTCTTAATGCAAAGAGTTTTCTCATAAATTGGTGTACCAATGTGCAGATGAAGACTCTTTTTTGGCAGAGGTGGTGGATGGTCTTTGATGATCCACCTTGTAATAATTATGAGGTGCCATTGTATTTTTTGAGAAAAGTATACTATGAGTTTGTCCTCAATGTGCAGCCAAACTATTTTGACATGAGAGAGTTCCATGGTAGAGGTGGCGGCTTTGCCCAAGATAGACCTAGAGCCTGTAGGCGATTAGCTTTGGAGAGTCGTTGCCCCCTAGCACCCAAACCCAAGGTGCATCAGGTTGTCCAAGTAGAGTTGAAAGAGTCGATGAAGCTATAGACTCTTCAAGTGGCCACAACATTGACTGGTGTCATCATCCAACATGGGACACAGTTAGCACACCCTCTTGTATTGGATGATGAGCCATTAGTTGCTCCAAGTGGCAATAGAGAGCCCATTCAACATATGTGTGTCAGTTGTTTGAGGATATACACAGGGACGGATGATGATGTCATTGCAGATGGATCCACACTTCATTTGTGCACGATTTGCAGGAGTAGATGTCAGACCCACATGACTGAGGATGTGGCATTGACAGACGAGTTGATGGACATGTTGTTTGGCCATCAGCTGCAGACACAAATGTGTTGATTTGAATTCATAGCATTTTATTTATCAGTCTCTTTAAATTTGTAATTACATAAATGAATTTTCATTTATACATCAATTTAAATTGATACAAATAATATGCATTTTAGGATGCAATAGCAGTATCCCATACTCCTCCTATGGTTACTACAACTGCAACTTCGATGCCTAAGGTATAAATTTTGTAACATGATAAAATAGAATAGTACACTTTGAATTTTAAAAAAAATACAAGATATACAAACTATCTTTAATGCTTGGTCCAATTTTTGGTGTGTAGGTGTTGACAGGGGACCAAATGTCCCATATTCATGACATCACGCTCTTAGCGATCGATTTTGGCCTACAAGGCTATACCGTATCATATTTTGTACACCCTTTTTTATGTATTGTTTTGATGGAATATGCAAGTGATTTTATTTTAGATTTTTTAAATTATGTTTAATATATTATCTGTACTAATATCTCATGTTAATTATTTTTTTTTAGAGTACCCCCTCTGCGTCTAGGCCTCATCCTAAGCAAAAGAATTTCTTGAAGACGCCAAAATGTGGGAAGAAGGTAATTGAACACATTTTTAGCTGTACAATTGTTTGAAAATGTTGAAATTGTCTTAGTTGGGATTTGTGGATTGATTAGTGTTTTTTGTCTATTTTACATGTATAGAAGCCATTGAGCTATGTGGATTTGTTGAATGCACTGGATTCACTCGAGGATCGAGAAAGGGCGAAGGTATGTATCTCTACTTCATTTTCTTTATTTCATGATTATATGAATTTGTACAAGTGAACTTGTGATAAATTATAATCTTATAATTTTTTCATACATGAAATATCCATAGCTGCTTCATCAATGGTGAGCCCTCCTCTGTGCACTGGAGAACCATCTCAGGATCCGGTACACTTTTGTTTGATATATTATATTAATTGTTTTTAACCTATAATACTTATCATTATATTAACTGTATTTAATCTTTGATCATTTTTTGTATAGGTAATAGCGACAATTTCTCCATCGATGGTGAGCCATCCTCAGTCCATTGGAGAAGCATCTCAAACACCAGTACGTCATTGTTCTCTATATTATAGCTTTTAAGTGTTTTTGATGTATTTATGTTAGTACATTGTATTAATTGTACATTTAATCTACAATAGCCCCCTTCGTGGTTCAGTCGTAACGTGGATCCTTTTAAGTTTGTCTTCAAGAAAACTCCTAAGACTGACAAGGAGAGGAGAACGAAGTTATTAGATTTGAGATCAGATAATGAGGTAATATACATTTCAATTCCAAAGAAATTATAGTTAAATGCATTGTTATGTTGTTAATTGTGAACTATTTTCTACAAAATAATTCTAACTTAGCTTTTGAATTGTGGTTTTGCAGTCATCTACAGAGCCGCGTATTGCATCGAAGAGGCTCGATTTTGATGATCCACCTCAAGTTTATAATCATATAGTGTTAGTTTTGGTCATAGAATGACCAATACATGTAGATATATTCTACATTTTTATTGTATATCGATTTGGACATGGCATATGCCACATTTTTGTAATACTTGTATTGACTTGACAGACATGCCTTTTTTTGATATATATATATATATATATATATATATATATATATATATATATATATATATGTATGTATATATGTATGTATGTATGTATGTATGTAAATGTTGATATTCGATCCAATAAATGTGTACTGAGTTCATTGTTGTGTATTTGTGGCTGCCCTTTTATAAAGTTAATTGATTATTTACTTATGTAATCAACAATATGAATATAAACAACAAAAATCTATGATATAAAACGTTGCAACTGTGGAATATGATTTGATCAAATTTCTAAAATGTTGAATTAACCCTACAAAACTCCTTGTAATAAGTTTATTATTGTGTATTCATTGTATTTGGTGGCTTCCCTTTTATAAATTTAAATGAATATTTGCCTATGTAATCAACAATATGAATATAAACAACAAAAATCGACAATATGAATATAAAAAACAATATGTGTGTAGTGTGAGAGAACCCTCATGCTCGCAATGGTCAAATTTTGGTTCTCGTGTTTAGTTCATTTGGATCAAAGATGTAAAATTTTCTCAATTGTCATCAAAGTTGTCAAAGTTTGGCTTCATTTGGATAAAAGATGTAAAAGTTGCTTAGTTGTTGTCAAAGTTGTCAAAGTTGCAAGATATGATAGAATTGATTCCATTCATCGTGTGCACAAACCAACATTATGAGCATGTCTGGGTGGGCAGGTTTATGCTAGGCATGGGCCTCTCATGCATCCCAAAGCGTTAGAATGTCGAGAGTCATACCCTACTGGCACGATCTCTCAAGTGCCTCGAGTCCAAAAAATTGTCAAACTTTGACAGACTGTTTCTTTCAATCTAGGACACATATGATCGATATTTTTAAACCTGTGGGGTCACGTGAGGCTCCTCTACAATGGCCTATATTGGTTTCTGATGACTCAGAGCCATTTTCAATTGGTAGCATTTTTTCACTTGCTGCAAAAACTGTCAGTTGCATGCAATGCAAAGTTGCAAGATAGGATAGAATTGATTTCATTCGTCGTATGTATAAACCAATGTCACAAGCGCATCCGGATGGGCAGGTTTACACTAGACATGCTCCTTTCATGCATCCCAAAGCGCCAAAATGTCGAGAGTCATACCCTACCGGCGCGATCTCTCAAGTGGCTCGAGTCCAAAAAAATGTCAAACTTTGATGGATTGTTTCTTCCAATCTAGGACACATGTCATTGATCCATTTGAACCTATGAGGTCATGTGAGGCTACTCTACAATGCCCTATCTTGGTTTCTGACAACTTGGAGCCATTTTCAATTGGTAGCATTTTTTCGCTTGCTACAAAAACCATCAGTTGCATGCAATACAAAGTTGCACGATAGGTTAGAATTGATTTTGTTCATCATGTGCACAAACCAACATCATGAGAGCATTCGATTGGATAATTTTACGCTAGGCATTCTCCTCTCGTGCATCCCAAAGCATCGAAACGTCGAGAGTCATACCCTACCGATGCGATCTCTCAAATGCCCTGAGTCCAAAAAATTGTTAAACCTTGATGGATTGTTTCTTCTAATCCAGGACACATATGATCGATCTGTTTGAACCTGTGGGGTCACGTGAGGCTCCTCTACAATGACCTATCTTGGTTTCTGACGACTCAGAGCCATTTTCAATTGGTAGCATTTTTTTGCCTGCTACAAAAACCATCAATTGCATGCAATACAAAGTTGCAAGATAGGATAGAATTGATTTTGTTCATCCTGTGCACAAACTGACAGTATGAACGCGTCTAGGTGGGTAGGATTACGCTAGGCATGCTCCTCTCATGCATCCTAAAGCATCAGAATGTCGAGAGCCATACCTTACCGACGTGATGTAGAAGTTGCTTGATAACTTTTTTGACAATAATGATATTTTTTGCTCAAATTGTATCTAGACTCACTCTATGACTCCTATGACCTGATAATGACTCAAATAATTCTCCATGATTATACAAGAATCAAGAATGCTCATGACCGACCTTATCAATAATGGTCATGATTGACCTTATCACATCATATAAACTCAAAACATAGTCACATATTATTCAAAAATTTGCTTCTAAATATGGTCAAATCAGCTCTTGGCTATTTGAATATACAAAAGAATGTCTTACAAATTATCTCATGGGCTTTTATACAAAATTTGGCATTACAATATGTGCGATTCAGCTCATCGCCATTTTAATATACAAAATTTGGCATCTAAATATGTACAAATGAGCTCATTGCCATTTAAATATACAAAATTATGCCCTTAAACATGTACAAATCAGCTCATGGGCATTTATATATACAAAAAATGAATATAGAACAATTCATCTACGATATATATAAAATTCTCAAAATCATTCTACTCTGAACCGTAGAATCAATCAAGTGAGCCTTCAGGATCGACTCTAACCCGTATTATGTCAAGTATTGCCTCGTGATCAGATTTATGAACTTTCCATTAAATCTTGTTATGAGGTCTACCGCTATACTTCATCAAATGAATATTTATTGCATCAACAAGGTTGAGAAATGAAGAATATGTCTGTGTGTTTCAAAGTCCTCAAACAACCAAACATGATAATTCTTGATAGGGTGTCTCCTAAGCCATGTTCATGTCATGACAACAAACCATATTGGGTACTCAATACCCTCTCCGTCAATGATTGTGGTTGTCAATTTTCTTTTAGGCTCAACACAACGACACAAATAGTAATTTGTTCCTTCTTCATTGTTCTCTTTTGCAACAACTGCATACACATGACCTGCATTTTATAAAGTGATATTAATACCAAAATACAGTGTGATGTACAACAAAATGAACCAAAAAGAATACCTGCAAAAAAATTAATTAAAAAATCACTTGAATCCACTAGGTTAGATACATGGTCAAAATCCACTGATGTCTCCATCTGGCTCAATTGTAGTGCTTTGGGAATTTGATATGTATCAATAGGAACCAACGGTTTACAAGACCATTTGTCAACCCACTCTTGTGATTCACATTCTTTCCACAAACAATACATGCATGAAGAGCAAAAACATACCATCTGTCTCATATAAATTACTAGTGAACTTGTATTTGAACTCATAAATGAATGCATGTTACTCGATCCTGGAACTGTACAACAATCTAGATAGTTTTCAATGTTAGATTCAGTGATCAATCAAAAATATCTACGAACCATTGACATACCTAGATTACCTGGACCCATCATAGAGTTACACCATCTCACAATTGTTTCTACATCTATCAAGTCAGCACCACCTTCCTACTTAAATTCTTCTCTAGCAAGGCCTCTTTTTACACACGCTCCTACACCATCGTGCTCTCCCTTACCATGTCCAGCCTCAGTGAAATTCCAAAAATATTGTACACCGCTTGTCATATGCATCCTTGTCAACCAATAAAACATCCTTGCATTCTTGATCTGTGAAGTGCAATTATCTAACCATATTAAGTGTCAGTTGTATTGTATGTTTCTTTTCTTTAAATTATAATAGAAAACTTTAAAGCATCCTTGTACAAACTCTAATGAATGAGTATGATCATCACTTATATAGAAGTGATACTCTCTTACAACCTTTCTATCCTCCTCTATGATATCATTTGTATGCACGAATGTTATGTGTACAAAAATAGAAACTTGTGTAGAAAGATAATACATAGATGTTAGTGTAGGTTTTTTATTTTCCTTATGTTAGGGGGTATTTATTTTTTCCTACACATATATTAATTAAGCTTGCTTAGGTTAATAGGAGTGGTTTATATGAGGACACGTGGTGAAATACTTCAGCTACATGTGTAACTCTCCACCTCACATGGGTAGTTGAGTTACACACCCTCTTTTGGCTTGTTGTGCCACCTCTCATAACCACTATTTTGTCATTTCCTAAGTGGGTTATGGGGTAGTTGGGTTTCACACCCTCTTTTGGCCTTATGTGCCAACTTTCTCAACTCCTTT
This sequence comes from Cryptomeria japonica, assembly GCF_030272615.1. Classification (NCBI taxonomy): domain Eukaryota; kingdom Viridiplantae; phylum Streptophyta; class Pinopsida; order Cupressales; family Cupressaceae; genus Cryptomeria; species Cryptomeria japonica. The sequence continues at coordinate 685,484,367 of NC_081412.1, forward strand.
TTTGTCTTCATGTAAGGAGGTTATGCCACATGTTTTGACATTTACCAAGAAGGTAAAACCTCCCACTTTTTATGGGGAATAGGAGTTAATGCACCCCTTGGATGTATATGCTTATATTTTTCTATATAATAAGCACTATACTCTCACCTTCACTAGTCAAGTTAGTGGAGTGACAGCTCAGTGTGAGTCTTCTCCAAATTCTACTCTTTGTCTCTATTTCTCTCTCATATTGAAATTATCTTCATTCAACTATTTTGATCTTTGATCATCCGTTGTGTGAGGAGTTGCATGTGATCTACAACCGACATCAGATCTTGACTCGATTCTCGCTTCTCGCATAATCTCACATGGTATCAGAGCTTATTGTCTGGTATAGCTCATTGCTTTTTTTTAATTTATTTGAGGGATTTGAGACCTTTATATAGCTAATATTTTCCTTAAAAACTAAATATGCTCTTCTCCTACATTCTCGTGTGATTTGGAGAATCAGAACAATTTAAAGGAAAATAGCTTATAGTTAAATCTGGTTTACATGTATGTGTTCTTGTAAGATCTGGGTGATTGTAGCTTTGTGGTAATATTGGAAGCTTAATAAGAATTTCCAGAGTGTCCACAAGGCTTGACAAAGTCAAAAGTGACTTTTACTTCACCAAAATCAGAGTTTGGAGGACACAGTAAAAAATCAGAGTAAATTTTTTTTACTAGAGCTATTTTCATTTCGGCTTTAGTGTTCCAACTTCTGTTCACTTTCAAAAAAAATGATTTTTGGGTTTTCTTCCCAGCATTGAAAAACTTTTGGGTTTTGGGTGGTATTTCCATAAAATTAATAAATTTTGCATAAATTGAGCTTGAATAGGCCCTAAGTAATTTTTCTATCAGGGAAATTCAGCAACATTTCTTAAAAGTTGCGCAACTTTTGCCTCGGGTGTTAGATTTTTGTAAACAAATACTTGACGGAAAGTTGGAAATGAGCACTCTCCATTATTGCAGGTCTAATTGAATTTTTTTTCCTTTTTCTATTAGATATTAGAGGTTGTATCAGCTACTTCTTTTTCTCTTCAATTGGTCATATCTTTCTCCTCACAACTCTGTTTTTAAAAAACTAATAGTTGTTGGAAAGGTATTGAGATAAATTAAGTAGTTATAAGGCTAATTTGTTTTAGATCTTGTCTCAAATTATTTGTATTTAAAATCTTTATTGGTTTCTTAAAAGAATTGTAATCTGATAAAAAACCTTGTAAATGCACTAATTATAAAGTGCCAACCTTGTAATATTTGGGGGGCGGAGGGGGGGGTGATTTCTGAGACTAGTGAAAAGGGGGGGTGTCTCTTGTGCCTTCTTTCTTGCACTTTTCCTGATTCTTTGCAATCTTCTTTTCTACTATCATGGATGCATCTATAGTTCCACTTTTAACACCATATAATTATTTTGAATGGAAATCTAAGATGATGATATATCTAAAAAGACATGGATATCATCGTGTTACTATGGGACTTGAAATTGAACCTCAAGATGCTGCAGAAAAGATTAAATGGTTTAATAAATGTGATGAAGCTTTTGGTACTCTGTGTATGTCAGTCTCTCAAGACCTTCTTTTTCACATTGAATCTACCACTACACCAAATGCAGTGTGGACCACTTTGGAAAACCTCTTTGGTAAGCAGGATGAGCTAAGAGGTCATCAGTTAGAGAATGAACTCATAGGGTTGAATCCAACCAATTTTGATACTATACAAGACTTCTTCACTAAACTTAAGTCTGTAAGATTGCAGTTGGAACGATGTGGAACTAAGAAAGATGATAAGCAACTGATTTTGAGTATTCTTTCTAAGCTTGGTCCTAACTATTCAGTGTTTGTTTCTACATTCTATGCTACAAAATGTGCCCTAGGTACCACATTCAAAATGCCTTCTCTGGATGAATTTTCTGCAGAACTCACTAGGGAGCAAGACAAATTGGTTCAAATGGATACAATAAAACCCTCTAAGTCACATGCCTTAGCTGTAAATCAAGGCACAAAAGAACAAAAAGGGTCTAGTAAGCAAGATAAGAAACAAAAGAACCAAGGAGAGAAGAAAAAAGATCAGAAATCTGCTACTTCAAAAGCAGATAATCAAACCTCTTCATCAAGAGGTGAACAACCTAAGAAGGAGAAGGTCAAGTGTTCTTATTGTAAAAGGCCTGGTCATGATGAATATAAGTGTTTAAAGAAACAAATTGATCACCTTTCAAATCTTCTTGAAAAGAATAATATCAAGGTGCTTGATTCAGTCAAATAGAGTTCATCAGAAGAATCTTCTAAGGATACAGATAAGAGTAAAGGGAAAGGAAAGGGTAAGGCCCTAGTTGTTGTTGCTTCACAACCCAATTCTTAGATAATTGACTCGGGTGCTTTGCATCACATGGCTTCTTCAAAAGATGATTTCACCTCTTTAGAGCCATGTTCTATGTCTTCCATACTAATGGGTGATGACACTCCTATTGAAGTGCATGGGAGAGGGTCTGTTGATGTGGGTGAAGGAACATTTAAGGATGTCCTTTGTGTTCCATCTTTATCAACTAATCTCCTATCTGTTTATCATATCACTCACACTGGTTCTAGCAAGTGACTTGAGTTCACACCAGATACAGTGGTAATCAGTGAAATGCATAATGGGTCTACTATTGTTGTGGGAAAAGCAAATCATCAATCCAGATTGTATTAGTTTTCTCACTTTGTTCCTGACTCTCCTTCGACACTTTTACTCACTCATGCAGATGAGATTAGTTGTTTGTGGCATCAACGATTTGGCCACTTGAACTATCGTTACTTGCAACAACTCAGTAAACAAGACATGGTTTCAGGGTTGCCTTCTATTTAATTTTCTGATGGAGTTTGCCAAGGATGTATTCTTGGTAAGCATCCTGAGGAGAAGTATGATAAAGGCAAAGCATGGAGAGCTCCACAACTATTGGAGTTGGTACATAATGACTTGGCAGGACCATTTCCACAACCATCTTTCAGTAGGGCTAGATATGTCTTAACATTTATTGATGACTTTTCTAGATTTACATGGGTTTACTTTCTCAAACAAAAGTCTGAGGTATTTGAGAATTTTCTAGATTTCAAAGCTTTTGCAGAGAAACAATCTAGGAAGTTCATCAAGATTCTGCATATAGATAATGGGGGTGAATATGTTAATAATCAGTTTGAACAATTTTGTGCTTCAGAAGGTATCAACATGCAACACACAGTTCCATACAGTCCTCAGTAGAATGGTGTCACAAAATGGAAGAATAGGTCCTTGAAGGAGATGGCAAATTGTATGATTCACTCCAAGTCTTTGGCACCTCAGTATTGGGCAGAGGCCATCAATTGTGCATGTTACATCTAGAACCGAGTTCCTCATAAAGCTGTGAAAGGGGTAACTCCTTTTCAAGCTTGGACCAGTCAGAAACCTACAGTTAAGCATTTCAGAGTGTTTGGTTCTCTTGCATGGGCCCACATTCCAGCAGTGAAATGCAAGGCCATGGATCCACAGAGCAAGCCTTGCATATTTGTTGGGTATCCAGATGATGTCAAAGGGTATAGAATTCTCCATCCCTCTACACATGAGTTGTTCATTGAGAGGAGTGTTCATTTTGAGGAGAGTTTTATTTCTTCTCATACTACTTCTCCATCCACTATCACATTGGAGACATTGCATGATGATGATAGTTCTTCTGAGGATCTTAATCCTCCTAATCCTATTGAGGAGTCTTCTTCCTCCACTCTAGATGGTGACAGTGATGGTGAGGATTCACATTCTTCTCATAGTCATCCTTTGGAGGTTGATGATTCTCCCCCAAACTCTCCAGCTTCAGTGCCTCTTTGGGATCAACAAAATTTTGAGTCAGCAGGAGATTGGCTTGGTGATCCAACATATTCTAGAAGAACTAGGTCACAATTTCAGCAAGCTCCACATCTCTTCATTGCTTCAGCTTCTGATCCACAGTCTTTTCGAGAAGCTACAGTTGTTCCCGAATGGGATGCTGCAATGCAAGAAGAGTTTAATTCCTTGGAAAGGAATCACACATGGGATTTAGTTCCTCTTCCTAAGGGAAGGAAACTTGTTTGATGCAAGTGGATCTATCGAAAAAAATTTGTAGCAGATGGGTCAGTTGATAAGTATGAGGCTTGTTTGGTAGCAAAAGGCTTTTCCCAAGTTCTAGGGGTTGATTACTCTGAGACTTTTTCTCTAGTTGCTAAGATGAATTCCATCCGGCTTGTCCTTGCTATTGCTGCAACCCATCATTGGGAAGTTCATCAGATGGATGTCAAGAGTGCATTTCTTCATGGTGACCTTCGGGAGGAAATCTACATGGAGCAGCCACAAGGGTTTTTTCAAGATCCTTCATTTGTGTGTCGACTTCGAAAGTCTCTCTATGGCCTCAAACAAGCTCCTCGAGCTTGGTATACCAAGATGGACTCCTTCCTTCTGACAGTTGGTTTTACTTGATGCCATTATGATCCGAATGTCTACATTCTGCACTAGGATGATACTCTCACATTTCTAGTTCCCTATGTTGATGACTTATTGATCACAGGGAGTCACTCATCCACCATCAAGGTAGTGAAAACTGCTCTACATGATAGATTTCTGATGTCCGACTTGGGTCTTCTACATTACTTCTTGGGAATTGAGATTACTCAATCTTCTTTAGGCATCTTCCTTGGACAACCCAAGCATGCACTTGATATGCTCTCTAGATTTCGCATGGTTGACTGTAAGCTGCACCTACTCCTTTTTTGTCTGGGGTCAGACTTGAGGCTAAGTGCTCTTCACCCTTGGTTGATAGCACTTTATATCGACAAATTGTTGGGAGCCTCATCTACTTGACTCATACGAGACCTGACATTTCATATGTGGTGGGCATGGTCTCTAGATTCATGTAGGAGCCTCATGAGTCGCATTGGAAAGCAGCTAAGTAGATTCTCCACTACATTCAGGGTACTTACAATTATGGAATTTAGTATGCAGTTGGCATGGATATTGACTTGGTGGGATATACGGATTCAGATTGGGTGGGTGATTCTAAGGATCGCAAATCCACTTCAGGGTATTTCTTCTCACTTAGTTCTGGTCCAGTTTGTTGGTTGAGTAAGAAGCAGTCTGCAATTGCTCTTTCATCAATAGAGGCTGAGTATCGAGGGGTAGTTAATGCCACCACTGAGGCTATTTGGCTTCAGAATATTCTCACTAAGTTTGGTATTCCAGTTAGGAAGCCTACTATCATCTTTTGTGATAATCAAAGTGCTATACAGATCTCAAGAAATCCAGTTCATCACCAGAGGATGAAACACATTGAGATACATATGCACTATATTCGGGAGCTCATTCAGGAAGGCATCATTGATCTTAAGTATTGTTCTACAATGGAGCAAACTGCGGACATCTTCACCAAACCCTTCATCGAAAGCAAGTTCCTTCATTTGCAATCTCTGCTTAGGATATGACAGGTGTCTACTTCAGGAGGGACTTCTTAGTCCTTCTTTCTTTCTTTCTTTCTCTCCTTATTTAGTGGGGGGCTATTCCTCTTATGGGGGGCTTCTTCTTTTGGGGGGGCTATCTATGTACATGGGTACCTAACATGGTTGCAATTGTCGGGACCCATATTTTCACCCACCTAAGCTACACTCAGGAGGGGTGTTAGTGTAGGTTTTTTATTTTCCTTATGTTAGGGGGTATTTATTTTTTCCTACACATATATTATTTAAGCTTGCTTAGGTTAATAGGAGTGGTTTATATGAGGACACATGGTGAAATACTTCAGCTACATGTGTAACTCTCCACCTCACATGGGTAGTTGAGTTACACACCCTCTTTTGGCTTGTTGTGCCACCTCTCATAACTACTATTTTGTCATTTCCTAAGTGGGTTATGGGGTAGTTGGGTTTCACACCCTCTTTTGGCCTTATGTGCCAACTTTCTCAACTCCTTTTTTGTCTTCATGTAAGGAGGTTATGCCACATGTTTTGGCATTTACCAAGAAGGTAAAACCTCCCACTTTTTATGGGGAATAGGAGTTAATGCACCCCTTAGATGTATATGCTTATATTTTTCTATATAATAAGCACTATACTCTCACCTTCACTAGGCAAGTTAGTGGAGTGATAGCTCGGTGAGAGTCTTCTCCAAATTCTACTCTTTGTCTCTATTTCTCTCTCATATTGAAATTATCTTCATTCAGCTATTTTGATCTTCGATCATCCATTGTGTGAGGAGTTGCATGTGATCTACAACCGACATCAGATCTTGGCTCGATTCTCGCTTCTTATAGAATCTCACAATAGATTGCACTTCATTTTGAGGTTGTAGTGTATAATTTTCAGCGAAATCAATGATAGAGACAATGGTACCAAGAGGAAATGTATCCTTACATAACATGAATTTCTCATCTAACCATCGAGCTCTATGTGTATGCATTATGTACTCATAAACTAGTTTCTCTTGAAACATTTTCATAAATTCAGCTACACATATATCATTTTTCACTAACTCACATCTCTTCAAATCTTTTCCATCTTTAACTCCATATGTGACTGTCTTGTATTTTCCAAAAGAAATTAGTTTCCTATCAATTTCATGTGTGCTCTCCAAATGTACACATCTTGGTAAACATTACAAACCACCACATATAGCACAAGAACGTTCCAAACAAGGCATCTTATAATAAATGCAACCATCATGTCTATTACATAGCAAACTTGAAATAAATTCTCTTACCGACTTATGAGGTGCTTGTATATTGCATTCCTGCAAAATATCGTTAGTGTGCAAAGTGGAACAAATATGATGAAAAATATCATAGTGCATGGAAAATTCAATATGCATCCTACAACAACACATGTTGCATACATGATTAATCTTAATATAAAAAGGTTTTGCCATTTAAAAAAATCTTTGAGAAATTCTTATTTGAGAAAACTTTTCAAGGAATCTTTCATAAAATTTTGTTTGAGTCATATCCAAATAGTGTTTGGCATGTGGCTCATGATTTTTAGACCCCATTCACCTTCTAACAACATTTCTTTGGTTGGGTGAAACTCTTGTGCTGTCATGCCAAAAAAATTCAATTAATGTTCTTAGTGCATCAACAACAAGCTTGACTTTGCATGGTAGTCTACTCGAGAATGCCCAAAGAGAATTATTGTTAGGTTCCTTTATTGTTTCCCGCCTTTGTAATGCTTTACTTAATGTTTTTGATTAAGGAAAATCAGGTTTTAAGGGACCTGAAACCCGCTTACATAATGAAAAGATAAGCAAGAAAGAAACTAGAGAGAACAGTACATAGAAAGAAAAGTTGCAAAAGACCAGTAGAAAAAACAACATCTAGGGAAAAGGATAGCAAAAAGCCAGTGAGAGACTGGCAAACAAAGACCAGTATTACATTTCAGATAAAAACTCTTATAGACTCTTTCGAGTCCTTAACCAACATCATCATAGCCTTAGCAGCTTCTCTCAGGTCTTTTCTCTCCTACTTCTGATAGATGTCTTTAGTCTTCATCTCCAAATCACTGGCAGTCTACCTTGTTCTTTATCTAGAGGATTGGGGAGCAGAGGTCAGCATATCATCAATGATCACCATCTCTTTGTTCTGTTGGTTCTTCTCCAGACAATCAACCAGGGCACATATTTTGAGACGAGACCTTCAAAACCTCAAGGATGTGATTCATAAATTTCTTCAAGGCCTTCTCAGTTTTAGTAATCCGATTGATAATAATTTTATTATCAACCTCATCCTTATCTTTGACGATTCTAATCACATCTTCAAGATGCTTCAAGTCTCCCTTAATCATTTCTTTTTCTGGTTAGTCCTATATTTCAATTTCATCTTCTACCTCACTGGTGTCCACCTCCGCATCCTCTTTCCCAGTATTGGTATCCTTAATCAAATTCTGAATCTTATAATCCAAATCTCTTTGTTTGTTCTGAATACTGGAGATATTTTCAATTACCCATTTCTGGAAATTGAAAATTTTTAGAGTGTTATTTTCGGCAGCATTCAAAATGGAGTATGTTGTTTCCCTACCCTGCCCCGAGCTCATAGACTTAGGGTTAACTTCCTCCGTGGTATTCTGGGCAACATTTCTACTATCCGAGACAATAGGGTTTGAATTCGGCTTTTCAACATACACTTTTCTCTGCACCTCCTCCTCTTCTCCTGCAACCTCTTTCTTCTCATTCTTTGCTTCATCATCAGCCGCCTTCCCCTATTCCTCCTCTAAACTAGCTTCCACATCTGTGACCTCTTTATCTACATCATCAACCCTCCCTTTCTTATGAAGAGGGATGTTAGATGAATCATTGTCAGACTCAGAACCATCACAACTATCTGAAATATGGGCATTTTCCACCAAAGGATCTTCCTTATTAACCCTAGCTTTTTTCTTCAAATGCTGATAAATGAGCAGGATGAGACCTTGGTGAGCTATGGGATAGGATTTGGGTTTTTTTGCATGGTCAACCAAGCTTTCATTCAGGGATGAAGCTAAATAGAAAGGCAAAGAGATCTTAAACCCATGGCAGAAATGGTTTAGAATAGCAAAATGATAATTATAAACCTTCGTAAACATACCATCAACAGTTAAGAATTCCATAAAAACCCTTAACATCTTCTGCCAGAAGGAATTTACCTAATGAGGGAGGTAGTAAGATACATTCTCCTTCTTGGCAAGCCGAACCTTCTCTTCATCACTTTTAGGGAAGTTTTTAATAGCTTCCGCCGCAAACTTTCGATCTCTGTAAAACTTGGTCCCTTCCTTCTGTAAACCAGTAACGTCCGCCACCAAATCCTCATCGAGCTTCCAAGTCTCCCCAAACAGAGTGACTTTGTTGTTGTTCCATCCCTTGGCAAAGCCTTGAGACACCGAATTTTTACTACCATGCAATTTTTCCATGTAGTCTGTGAAACCATGTCTATGCAGCCTCAGCCAAACTTTTCACTTGCTTTTCCAATTATCACAGCCAAAGGGCTTATTCAGATTAAGATTGCCTCCCATGTTGAAATACAAGTCAAGGATTTCAACAGAGCACAAGTTACTCAAAAACTGAAAACCAGGACTTAAGCGCAACCTCTTGAACAGAATGTTGGACTGGAAAAATAGGGTAATTTCCTTGAGTTTGAAGAGGTATTTAATAATAGTCACGATGAACCAACACTTATTATGATTAGCCCTATCACACCAATGATCATAATCACAATGCCTAAAAATGATCATCAACTGACACTTCACATAACCCCAATCTCTATCTTTGATATCCATACCTAGAAAAGTAATGATAAACTTAACTTGAACCATGGACACGATCAAATAATAATTGCACCTGGACATCCTTCTTACAATAGGCTTCTTCGATATATTTAGTGTCCTCCTCTAAATAAACCCCCTCATTAGCTAATAGGTCAGCAACCTTATTACCTTCCCTTAGAGTATGGGAAATGAAAACACTATCATAGTCATTTAATAACTTTTTAGCACATTCAATGATATTGTAAATGTTCCAAGAGGGAGAACTAGTGCCTTTGATAGCCTGAATAATATTGAGGGAGTCCCCTTCCAGCCATATTTTTTTAAATTTAAAACCCTGAGCAAGCTGAAGGCATTTTAACATTATCTGAGCTTCAACAACATGATTGTTTTGAACTCCAAAGGGAGAGGCAATAGCAGCAACACAAACACCATGAGTATTTCTGATGACTCCTAACTTCCCAGGATTGCCTTTGGCTGCCCCATCAAAATTCACCTTGACCCAATCATGAAAGGGAAATCTCCAAACAAAATTTTCTCTCATAATCTTAATGTCAGATTTGTAAACCTTGTGAATCAAATTCCATTCGGTGAGGATACCTTTCTCAATATCATTCATATTAAGATAACTCCACTGCTTGTTGTTTCTGTGAAGAATGTCTATGCTTTCTTTAGTTGCCCTGCAAATATTTTCAAAAACCACCTCAGATGTACACTTAGCCTCCCTAAAAATTTTGCTATTTCTCTCCTTCCAGATATACCAATAGGTCATAGGAAGGATCAAGGACCAGAGGGTCTTGATGAGAGGAAATTTGGTGGGAAAGATCTATTGCCAAATGACTTCCTTGAGACTGTTATGCATAACCCATTCAAATTTCCATTGCACCCAAATGAGCAATGGATAAAGTAGCAATGAATGAACAAATGATCCATAGATTCTTCCTCTTTTTGACATAACTCACACCTGTTTGGAAACATGAAACCTCTATGAGCCAAGTTATCAATGGTAAGAATATTGTTGTGAACTGCAAGCCAAAAAAACATGTTAACTTTAGGAATAAGGACTCTATTCCAGATTTTAGTCCATGTTGGGTTGCTGACTTGAGTAATAGTTTTTTTATAAGCAGATGCAATAGTGAAGTTACCCCTAAGATTACTCTTCCAAAGAAACACATCATCAAAGTGTTTATTAACATAAAAGGACAACAATTCCTGTTGAAGCAACGAAAACCCAACATAAATAGCATCAAGCCTCACCCATTTATTCTCCTTCTAGTAATTACAAACCATAGACCCATACCTTCTTTTGCATTCATCAATGAATTGGCTGCAATCCTAATTAAAGAGAGGTTCATCTTTAATCCAAACATCCTCTCAGAACCTGATTTTGTCACCTTTGCCAAGGACCCATCCAGCTCCAGCTTTAGCAACTTTTATGGACTTGATTATACTATTCCATATGAAAGACCCAACAGGGATGTCTTCAGAGTAGAGAAGAGAATGAAGTGGTTGGTCATGAATACATTTATCAAACCACACCCGATTCTAGTATTTCTTAATGCCATAAGCCCTCCATATATGTTTAGCAAGCAGAGCTTTGTTAAAAGTTTTAAGAACTTTAATACCTAAACCCCCCTTGCACTTAGGATTACACACTTTGTCCTAGGCAACCAAGGCTATCCTTTTTTTGTCTTCTACCCCTGACCAAAGAAATTTTTTCTGAATCCTCTCTAAAACTTCAGCAATTTTAGTTGGAATACCAAACAAGCTAAGAGCATAGATAGGAAGACTCTGAAGGGTGGCTTGAAGAAGATGAAGCTTACTTGATTGAGATAGAATATATCCTTTCCAACTGGCCAATTTCTTGTTCAGTTTATCAATTAACAAGTTCCAGAAGGAGTTTGGGGAAACCAAACCCGGAGGGAGACCCAAATAAGTGGAGGGGAGCATTTCCACCTTACAACCAATGATGTTAGCAATTCTTTGTTGCCTCATTGGTGCAGGAGCACCTAACACAAAGGCACAAAAGGAGTCTATAAAAAGGATAAAGATAAATTCATAAGTATATTCAATTATATTTTTATTTGTAATGTCATTTTGAGTCAATATGAATCAATATGTAAGGCTAAAAGAGCCCATTGTAATGAGTTATCCAAGTTGTCCTAATAAGGTCTTGAATTAGTCATTTGGTAAAACTTGTATTAAATAGCCGTTGAGGGGTAAAATGGTGACAAAAATACATTATTATTCCCTAATATGTTTTGAAGTTTCTTTTGAAGGTTTAAAGTCATTTGAGTCAAAAGTTGTAAAATGCAACTTTTCAAAAGTTGTAAAAAGACCAAAATGGGAAGTTGTATGGTCATAAGAGGAAGTTGGGGAGTTGTAACTTCCATGTGGAGATGAAAAGGTTGTAAAACCTCTATAATGGTTGTTCATAAGTGTGTGTAAAAGTTGGAGAATTAACTTAAAAGCATTGGAAACATTTTGGTATCATATTTTCATTGTTTTCAATCTCTTGTTTTGTGGTCTTGAAAGTTTTTCCTCTTGTTTCCAAGCCTAGTATGGCCTTGTACAGCCTAGAAACAAGTGTATTTATATAATTATAGTGTATTATATTGAATAATATTTCCATTTCTTTTTATTTGAGTTTATTTCATGCATTTTTGAGAAAGTTATGAGAGTTTTGGTGAAAACCGTTTGGAACTACCCAAAACCCTGATTCACAACGACCAGTTTTGGAAAACTCATCATAACTTTGGATTTAATAGTTGGATATTTCTATAATTTGGATAAAAGTTTTATAAGTATCATTTATAGAATTTAACTAGAGCGATTGTCCTGGTGATTAATATTTTAAGAGTTATTAATGACTGTTCATGACTGTAATTTCATGACCAGAATAGAGTGAATTTCATAGTTTGGGAAAATTCTTGGTTTTGATTTGCAAGAAATGAATAGATGAAAGGTTTAATGATTCATATTTAATTCATAATATATGGATCTACAATCATGATGGATTGATATCTATGGAGAAGACTTGATAATAGTTATTTGATTAATGATTTTGTTAGAAAATATATGACAATGCCTCTAACATGTTGGAAGATTTGTATTGATGATTGAACTTCACGAATGATTTGAGGTTCTTGATTGGATTTTCATGATGCTCTGCATCACTCATAATAGGGGTATTTATGAAATAAATTGCAAACTTCTCCCAATTAACTTGCTGATCGGTCGTCAAAGAATAAGAGCTAAGAGCACCTTTGAAGGTAGCAGCCTCACCAACAGAAGAATATCCCATTAAAATTGTGTCATCAACAAACTGTTGATGAGTGCAAGACACATTAGTAGAGGAAGGTTGTAGTCCTTTTATGGCTTTATTCACTTTAATTTTTTGAATTGGTCTGCTCATACTCTCCACCAAGATTGTAAAAAGAATAGGAGAAATAGGGTCTCCTCGCCCGAGTCCCCTAGAAGATTTAAAAAATCTAAATGAAGACCCATTAATAAGGATAGAAAAAATTGGGGTAGAAATCAGTTCTCTGATAACTTTAATTACCTTCTCATAAAATCCAAAGGCCTCCATAATCCTAAAAAGAACCTACCATTCCACTCTATCATAGGCTTTTGCCAGATTCAGTTTTATCAAAAACCCTTCTTTATTAGCAACATTAAGAGAGTGGATATTCTCATGCACAAGAATAATAGAATCCAAAATTTGCCTACCAGGGACAAATCCTTTTTACTCCTCAGAGATGACAAAGGGGAGAACAACCAAAAGTCTGGAAGTCATAACTTTAGAAATAATCTTATAAAAGGAGTTACAAAGACTTATGGGCCTAAAATTTCCCATTGAGTTCGCCCCAGCCACCTTAGGAATTAGGGCAATAAAAGTAGAATGGATTTCCTTAAGGATTCTTCTGGACCTGAAGAATTATTTAACAACATTGAGCATATCTTTCCCCACAATATGCCAATATTCCTAAAAGAAGAACATGGGAAAACCATCCGGGCCCGGAGCCTTATCCCCTTGAAAAGATAAAACAACTTTTTTAATTTCATCAGCAGTAGGGATAGCAGATCTAGTCTTATTTTAGTGAGGTTCAATAATCTTGGGAATGTTATCAACCAGGTCTTGTTGCTTAGCAATGTCAATATCCCTACTACCAGTGAGGAGTTGAGAGAAGAACCTAACTGCTTCATCCCCAATGTCATCATCTTTAAGAAGAATTTTGTCATCAACAATTAATCTAGATATTTTGTTGGTAGCTTTATGTTTCATGGAAGTCATGTGAAATAATTTAGTGTTTCTATCCCCAGCTTCCAACCAAATAGCCCTAGATCTCTGTCTCCAGTAGATTTCCTCCTTGGATATAGTGTTGTGAAGTTTGGCTAGAATATCATCTTCCTTCGCCTTGGGATACTTATTATAACCATCTTTTTGAATAGAATTTTGGATATGTTCTAATTCCTCCTTCAACTTTTTTTTTCAATTCAAATATATCTCCAAAAACCTTCTTATTCCATATCTTGATGTTATCTTTGATGTTTCTAAGTTTTTTAGCAACTTTGTACATGGCAGATCCATCCACATTAATATTCCACCAATTGGCAATGGAGTTTTTCAAAGATGGGTGTGATATCCACATTTTCTCAAACCGGAAAGGAAAACAATGTTTGCCCTTAACAGACTCAACAACAAAACAGATGGGATAATGATCTGAGCCAATTCTGTTGATGACAGACAAAGAAAATCTATGTATAAGGATCGAGTCATGAGTGATAAGGGATTTATCAAGCCTTACCTGGATGAGGTCTCATCCATCCCTTTGATTAGACCAAGTGTAGGAAGCTCCAAAAATATCAACATCAATCAAGGCATTGACATTCATGAAGTCCATCAGGTCAGTCCTGCTATCCAGTTGGGCTTGAGTTCCTCCAAATTTGTCAATTCCTTGCATCAGGGTATTGAAATCTCCCATCAATAGCCAGCTGTCCTGAGAAAAAAACCTTCTTTCTGTTGGATCTTGTCCCAAAATTTACTCCTAGCAGCTTTGGAATTTGGGGCGTAAATGTTGGTGACCACCCATTCCTTTCCTTCATTAATATTTTTTACTTTCATTGATCTAATATTACCATCTTCATCTATCAAATCTCCAAAAATGGTTTTCTTGTTCCAGAATATAGCCACCTGGCCTGATGCCCCATTCGAGCTACTACCACAAACTCCTCCCTATTTAAAGAATTTTAAATTTTCAACTTTTTCCTTACTCATTTTGGTTTCCTGAACCAGGATGATATCCGGCTTATGATCTCTAATAAGATTTCATAAAACATCATATTTATGGAGACCATTTAGGCCTCAAATGTTCCAGGAGATTACCTTCATTTGGAAACCTGGGAGCAGGATTCCTGAATAGTTTGCTACCTTCCATTAGCTATGTTTTGTTTGCTCTCTTGGTCCCGGTGCCACTTCATGGGTTTACAACCCTGTGGAGATTTGGAAAGACCAATATCTACCTTAGATATGCTTTACTTAATGTTGTTCTACTAACATTTAATGACTTACTTATTTTGCTTATCAAACGATATTTTTTTAATTTTCTTGCTCATTATGGTTGACACGTTGAGTAACATTAGAATCTTTAGTATGTGTTTTTGAACCAATGGCTTGATATGCATCAAATAGATTTCTCACAATAGTTCTTTCGTTGTTACTTTCGGATGATCTTAGGCCTAGAATTTTCATTGTCTCTCTAAAATTTAAATTTTTAATCATTTGAACAATTAATTGACATCTTGCGGTTTGATTTAAGTTTTCAAAATAGTTTTGCCATATTATTTTAACCATTCTCCTACAAGTTCGTTCATTCATTTTATCGAGCATTAGATACTTTGGTTTCCTATGAATGATTCTAGGAGGTGTTAACATTGGTGCATTGCATGCATTGTGTACATTCAATTCATCAAATAGAGCAGGTGTATGTTCATCATTAAATTGATTATTCAATGTGGTCTCTTCTTCAATTGCATTAGGTTCATACAATAAATCAAATGTCTCTTCTTCAATTGCATTAGGTGCATTATGTTCATTTGGTAAATCGAATTGAGATGTTGAGGATGACATACCTTCTTGTCCCATTGTTCTTATGTCACGCAATTTCTTCATACGTTGCTTTGTCTTTCCTTTTCAGCCTCTCATTGTTCCATCATTCCTTGCTTGTTCTTTCCCATGGTTGATATCAGTTGTCCTAAATAGAATCATATTACATATATATGTAAACAAAAGTTCATAAACAATCAAATAACCATAAATATGCATCTTATCATTATTTTTTTTATTCAAAACTATTAAACAATCACAATAATATTGACAAAACTAATAAGAACAACAATTCAATCATTTGAAATTATGCAAAAATAAAAAAATCACTTACTTCTATGTATAAAATAGTGACAGAAGTTGTAGTGGGGCCTTCAATGAATTCAAAAACATCTTTTGAGGATGTTGAGGCTCTTAGTAAACTAAAACTATGTTTAAGTATCACATACATGGTCTATTAATAACTGTGTACGCATTGTTAGTTCCTAAAATGTTTGCAAGCCCAACGATATTTTTTGGCACCCTATACTTAATCATTATATATTATATATTATATATTATATGTATATACACATATTATATATACATTATCATATTATACATATTGTAGTCACATAAATCTGTCCAGTTTAATTAAATGAATGTTTTTTATTTATTTGATTAAAAATCTACTAGCCATCAGTTAATTAAATTAATATTTAATTAATTAATCTTAAAATATTCTTCTATTAATTAAATAAATTATTCAATTTATTTTAATTAATACATTAAACCAAAATTCACAATCAATTAAATGAATGAATTCTATTTATTTAATTTAATCCCCTTTCTTCTTTTAAATAAATTAAATAAAAACATTTATTTAAATCATCAAATCCCCCTACAAATGCAAGTTGCAACCACAAGTTGGAATAAATTAATTTTATTTTAATTTAAATCTTATTTTCCCTCACCCACCAAACCCACTTGCAATCCTAACCCCCTTCTAGATTCTTCTAACCCCTTCCTAATTAGCCTAATCCATCCCCTAATTATTGTCACATTCTTAAGCAACTCAGACTCACTTCTCAAAGACTTCAAAGTCTTTGAAAAGCATTTAATGCTTTGTGTGTTCAACAATTTAACCTCTAAAGTCTTCCAAACCACTTATGGCTCTTACATGACCATTAATGGTTAAATCCACTTGCACCCATGGTTAGGGACTTTGACCCCTAACTCAACCCTCATGTGACCCATGTGTCTCCTGAAGCATTTATTGTTTTGGCCATGGTTATCCCTTTAACCTTTGCACAAGAGTTTATCCATTGGATAAAAACATTATTCTTTGAATAATGAATTTATTCACTCAACCCAACCTTGACCTTAACCCCCAAGTTAACTCTCAGGTCATGCCAAGCATTTAATGCTTATTCCCTCTCCTCTCAACTCATCTCATATTGACACTTGTCATCCTGGGATTGGGTTGAAAGCCCTCACATGGATTGAATATCATTCAATCCTGACCCTTGTTAAGATTACTCAATCTCAACCATCCATTGCTCCATTTTTCCTATAAATAGAGCCCATTTCTTCATAATCCAGATCCTGAAAACTTGTATGCATTTACATTATAGTCATTTTTAGAGAGCATTTAGCATAAATCAACCATATTCACTCTTTTGGCTTAAAATCAACATTAGCTAATTTGATAATCTCTCATTTTTAGTTTTTGTTCACACTTGCATAATATTTTAGATTAATCATCATTTTCAATCTTGAACCTCCATAAGGCATCCATAGTGTAAAAAGTTGTTGAGAGCTACACTAATTTGGAACATGGAGAGGAGAGGAACAAGGGAGAAGGAACGAAAAGCATGTTAGAAGGCATTTGGAGATGCCTTGTTGTATTTGCTTCCATAGTTAAATATTTCATCGTGTTTTTAGTGTCTCTTTGGATATGCTTACTTAGACTAGTTTTTGGTTGATTGACACTAACATCTATCTTTGTTTCTTGTGTTTTTGTGTGTTATATGACCACAGGTTTTAGTCTAACATTGTTCATTTTGCAGAACATCATTTGGTGAACCCGACGTGAATCCCAACAACAATTTTTTTTGACAACTAACTTTTTGATTGTTTAGCTTGACACACAGGTTGCGCTTCGACGCTTTTGTTAGCGCTTTAGCACTATTGTCATTAGTATTCTAGAGCTTTTGTCTTTTTATTAGCCCTTTTGTTTCTGTTTTAGTGTTTTTGTCCTTCTGCATTAATCTCCTTCTTTAGCACTTTTGTCTATACTTGCACACATTTGTGTTAAGTAATGCTTCTGTTTTCACACAGAGTAGCGCTATTGTAACAGAACATTGTAAAAAAGGCCTTGTAACCAATAAAAAAAAAAAATTAGGCTTTTGGAAGCCCACCATATATTCAGATTTTACTAACTTTTCGTTTCGTGTGTAGGTTTTAAACTAACCCTTTTGTTGCTTAAGATCAAAATTTTCATTTGGTGCCTTAAAACTTACAAACAAATTTTGGTTTTCATGCAAGATAAGCAAACTTGAAAATTTTTATTTGGTGCTTAAAAATCAACCGCAAAAACACTTCATTTTTGGTGCTCTAAAACTCACAAACAAATTTGTTTTCATTGCAAGTTAGGATTCACTTATATTTGGTGCTTAAAACAAGACAAGACAAATCTCATTTCTTGCATCAAACTTAAGGAAATTCACAATCAACACTTCAATTTTTGTCCAAGTAAAAAGAACAATCAACTTGTCTCATTTTGCAAAATGATTTACTTCATGCATACGTGTTTCAATTTCAGTTGACCAGGATTTCAAATTCCTAGTTTACTCAAACATATTGTCTTTGAAGATAAAAAGAACATCATGGTTGTTGGAGCAACATCTCCAAATAGATAGAACATCATTGCAATGACAAGTTAAAAAAAGAACAAGTGTATTTTGTGTTTGGCACACTTGTGCAAAAGAGTTTGTTGAGTGGTCCTACTTCTAACACACACTATCCTATCCCTTGGCTTTCGTGGTCCTAGGTGCAAGAGAAAAGTGTTAGTAACACTCAAAATTTTATCTTTTTAAGAGAGGCCTGCCAAGAGACACATCACTCTCAGGAACTACCTCGCACGGTAAATCCTTTGAGCCGCTATAGAAATTAGGTGAGAGTGAAATTTGTAGCCTTGGGTATAGTTGTTCATACAGTGTAACTTGCCGAAAGGACAAATGGGCCCCACCACAAGTTACAAGGCTCTTAAGTGAGTCACTTTAGAATGAACTTATGTCCAAAAACATAAAAAATTACTAAACACCTTTAAGTAGTAGCCCACTCGTTCTATTGATTGAGGATATTTGTGATAAATTCAGTGCAAGAGCATAGAAGGTTTTGCTCCCAAGATACTCACAATACATATTTCCTTGAGTAGAAACATAGCTTTTTGAAAGGTTACTCATAGTCTGATAAAAGTGGTGACTCCCCCATCATAGGGATCATCTATTTGTTATACTCGTGCAAGACTTAGTAGATCACATCCTTACCTGCCATGGCGGGATACATAAGGTATGCAGTACCAAAGTTGAAGAAATATCAAGATGTGGGATGAAATTATCACAACTGGCCATTTGACCTTAGGGATAAAGAGTGTTTGAAGTGTTTTTCATTTTGAGTCAAGACCAGTGCAAATTGAGCCGACTTCAGGATTTGGAAACACCTAAAATACATTTGAAAGAAAAGGGTCATAAAAAGTTCAAAGGATTGGGTTGATCTAGACCCACATATATTTGTGCCTTTTGAGGCAACATTCTTGTGTTTGTGTGCTTGCTTTGTTTTCTTGTCAAAGAAAAATCAGAAAATCCAATTCCAAAACAAGTATTCATCCAACATAAGGATTTTCAAAATACCAACAAAAGATCAAAAACAAAGAGCAATAACCAAAATTATCAAACTATATGACTATTCTTCACATCTTGAGAAAGAAGAATCTTCATCAACACATCAACTTGAAGAAAAGACCATTGAGCTCAAAGGCTTTCATCAAAAGGAGGAAATTCTTCTATCTTAATAGACAAATCTTTGTCTCTCATAGAACCTTCTTACATCACATGTGTCTTTACCTTCAAGGGAAATCAAACGAGTTTGATCAAGAGTCATTAAACTGCAGAGCTTTTACTCAATATTGAGTTTTGAGTTATCACAAAAACAAAGGAGGCAAGATCAATCCTGCCTTCTTTCCAGATATTTGTATCACATATAACTCAGCTAGGGTAGAACCACCAACCCCTAAACAAGAAGAGGAAGAGTTTATTCCTTTTGTAACACAAAGTTTCTATTGAAGTTCACATTTCATCTATCTCCACATTCACACATCATCAATCCATTCCAACTCTCAAAACATCAAGAGGTTTTTATCCTAAGTTCTATTTTGATATTGCTTGAATCAAATGCAACACATCACTTTTTAGAGTGTCTCTACATTTAGGATAAACTCATCCTAAGAGGCATTTCTATGTAGGTTAAAACTAGTCTATGAGTGCATCCTCTCATTACTAGGTAGTTGAGTCTGTAATACATATCAGATTTCTCTAAACTTTATCACATCAAACTTTGTCAATCAAACACAACAAGCAATTCAAGGAAGAGCTTTGGTAGCATCTACCTTTAGTGCTAGAGATCCGTATGCAAAACACTTCACCAAACATTAATCTTTCATTTCATCACCAACTCATCATCATTTTCATCAAACTTCAACAAAAACTTATAAACAAAATGACTCATACCAGATCAAGGTCTAGACAACCAGAAATTGAGGAAGAAGAGGAGGAAAATATCAATGAATTCCAAGAAGCTCTTGCAGGAAATCCAAATGATGAAAATCCAAGTACTCCCACTCCTGCGGCAATAGAAAGGGCACAACACAACCCTCTCTTTAATAGACTTTTTGATGAAATACTCAGGAGCAATGCTGATGCTCACTTTTTAAGACTCGCTCAAGAGGGAGCCAAACTACCCTCTGATTTTGATGTGGCACAACTAAAGAAAGCATCAAAACACCAAATTCATAATGAGGATGAAAGGGGTCGAGATCACATCAAATATAACCTTCATCAAGGTAATCCCCCACCACCTCCTCCTCCAAATGAAATAGACATGTTGCGGCAACAAGTCAAAAATCTCGCCCAACAACTTCATAGTGGTGTAAAAACCAATCAATTTTCACTCAATGACATTTGTCCCTATCCCTTTGATATAAATATTCATATGCCATCTTTTCCACAAGGGTTTGAAACACCCAAGTTCAAAAAGTATAGAGGAAAAGGAGATCCTCGTGATCATGTTAGAGAATTCCATTCAGCCTGCCTCGAAGTGGCATACGAGGACACATACCTAATGCGTCTGTTTCCCCAAAGTTTGGGAGGAACAACCACATCATGGTTTTCTCAACTACTAGGTGGCATTAGGACCTTCGAAGAACTAATCCAGAAGTTCCTAGCACATTACTCACACAACATTGAATGTGATATCACCATGGCTGATCTATGTAACACTAAGCTAAAACCAGGAGCGCTATTTTTAGTTTTTCTGCAACGATGGCGTCAAATGTCTAGCGGACGTTCCCTTCAATTACTTGAATAAGAACTAGTGGGTATATTTATTTCCAACTTAAACGAAGAAATGGAATTTCACCTAGACATAAAAGACACAGACTCTTTCAATGACATGATCACTAAAGGTTTAAAATGTGAGTGGACTCTCATCAAAAAAGGGCTTATCAAGATATATAATGATCCAAAGGATGGCCCTCGCCCATGCTTCAATAGTGACAATCCTAACTTTTGGAACAAAAACAAAAACGTCGTCAATGACGGGGTTGTGGATTCAAGAACTATCAAAAGTGCACAACCTATGGTCTGATTTGTAGGACAGAACCCCCCACCCAAAAATAACACAGTTGCTCCTCCAAATCAAGGACACAACGTATCTCAAGAGGAACCCAGACAATGCCAACAAAATTTTAAACCAAAATGAACATACATTCCCTTAGGGGAACCCATTGAAACAGTGTTACGTCAGTTGGTTTCTCAAAATCTGGTGACCTTACCCAAAACTTCAAACTACGAACCTCAAGTTAAATTTTCATGGTGGAGAGATACTGAACATTACAATTTCCATCAAGGGAAAGGGCATAAGTCAAGCAATTGTCACAAATTGAAAGATCTTATTCAGGATCTTATTGATCGAGGTGAAATCAAAATCGAAGGACACAACCCAAAGACAACAAACAATGTTCATCTCATGTTTAAAAATCCACTTCCATTACACGATCAAAGGGGTCCTTCCACTTCAGGGAGAAACATAGATACCACTGATTATGCGTAAGCCACATATAATTACACTGTGAATCACCTATATGATGCCAGTGAACAAATTGCAACTATTACCATAAAAAATCCCAGTTCTAACTGCAATGTTGTTACACGTCACGACAAGATCAGCATAAAAGTAGCTCCACAAGCCACCCCATCTATCCCAAAGCAATATAACCTTGTGGATCAATTAGATAAAATACCTACACTGATATCTATCTTAGAACTATTACGCCTATCTCCATCTCATAAAACAATCTTGGATCAAGCTCTCCAAGAGGCGTCAGTCCCTGCAAACCTAAATACATATCAGTTCCAAGCTATGGTTGGCAATCTAAGGTCATCACCTTGTCTCACTTTCTCTAAAAGTGACAACACATCCTTCCAGCAACCTCATAACGCCTCACTCCATATTGAAGGGTTTATCAACCAACATAGGATCAAGTGAGTCTTGATCGACAATGGAGCAGGCCTGAATATCTGTACACTATAATTAGTCACAGCTTTGGGATATGCAATTGAATCAATGGATCCCTGCAAGAAGATAACAATCAAAGCCTATGATGATGTAGAGCGTTCATCCAAAGGAGTTGTTGTGCTACCAATCTGAGTGGGCCCTATGGTGAAACACATCATTTGTCAAGTTCTGGACCTTCCTCTACCATACAATTTGTTGTTAGGAAGACCTTGGAAACACGCCATGCAAGTCGTTCCATCCACTTACCATCAATGTATCAAATTCCCTCATAATGGTGTGGAAATTACAATCCTGGGAGATGCAAACCCCTTTGCATATTATCATAATATAAGTCATCAACTAGAGATTATTGTTCCCAACAACAAAGAAGCCATCTCATCCACATCATACGTAATTCCCGCCTCTCTTTCTAGTTCAAACACCACTAACCCAAGCAAGAGAAGCTCAAGATGAAAATAGCAGAGGAAGGTCATGGGGAGTATAATTTGAGCCAACTCTTTTGTGTTGGATAGATGCCTACTTCTCCTAGAACTCATGGTAAACCTCAACGATTACTTCAAACACCACTAGTCAAGCCAGCATGCACTTTGATGCCTTTCATCGTTGGAAAGAGTCAAGAAGAAGAGACCAAAGATGAGGACTTAGCAGAATGGATCTATAAAGACCCCATCACCACGAAGATTCCACATGCTAAGCTTCCCAAAGATCAATATGGCAAGGGCCTTCTCATTATGCAAAGAATGGGTTATGATGGTCAGAGTGCTTTGGGACCTTGCAAGCAAGGAAGACATGAACCATTGCAGCCAAAATTAAAGCCCAAAGATAACACAGGTTTAAGCTTTCAAAAGGAGATCCTTCTTAAACTCAAATTCAAAGGAAAACCCAACAAAATACTATACAAGCCTATTACAAAGAGGCCACCTTTGATTATATCAACAACAACATGCACCATAACAACTACCCCATTGAGGCTAAACGTCCTACCAATAACATCCACAACACCAATCATCCCACCAATCAAACCCACAATCCCATCAACCACAGCAACCGCATCAACAACACCACTATCACTATCAGAACCCCCAGTAGTATCAATGACACTAGCAATTCCAGCAAAAGTAGCAGATTCAACACTATCGATACTCCCCGTATCGGATTCACTGATCCCTATAATTCTTCCTGCAGTACCAATCATTCCATCTATCCAAGTACATCATCCAATCACACTTGTAGTGTTTAACTCAAAGGACATCCTAGTATGGTATAGTAACTGGATACTGGAAAGTGACTCAGAGACTGACTCACATGAGTGGGAATTTGATTATGTCGAGCTTAATAATTCAGATGAGGAAGACACATCACTACCTCCACCTTGCAAAGACATCCCTGTTTATGGAGAAGCACATATAAAGACCTCTTGAGTTCCTGAATTGAAAACATCTTCCACAGACCCTACATCACATCCTACGCCTGATTCTGACAGGGAGAGTACCATCAATTACTTCACCATAACGTCTTAACCCTCACTGACACCTCTAACAAACTTAACCTAATTGATTAGGTAATGCCCATTATCCATCCCGAACTCATTGAATGGAACCAACCTAATCCACCATGCCTTGACCATTTCCAAAACGATGAGGCGATCATTGACTTTTTGGAACTACAAGATAAAATACCAAGTGGGGATCACAAAGTTGGATTCACCATTTAACTTAATAGCACAACATACTTTGGGGCGGATGCCAAACCTTTCAGCTGCAAAAATATAACAATAAAACATGGATCTTCCAGTGAAATCACACTGTGGCACTGTTTGATCCCATAAAAGTAAAAAGAAAGAGCATATCCAATGGTAAAAACCTCTTTGAGGTGCCTGAGGATGGAAGGTTTGACATTCTCCCCTCTAGTACACAGTAGGAACGATCGACAATCCTTATTGAGGAAACCAAAGAATACAACATGGGGACTCCTGAAACTCCTCACCAAATACATCTGGCATCTCTTTTAACTCTGGAGGAAGAACCTAATTTTATCAAATTCTTTCAAAAGCGCCAGATCAATTTTGCATGGTCATATGCAGACATGTCTGGTCTTGATCCGTATTTAGTCATGCATCACCTCACCATAGTAGAAGGAGCCAAGCTTGTCAAACAAAAGCTTCACAAGATGCATCCCCAGATTGCGGTACTAGTCAAAGCAGAACTTAAGAAATTCCTGGATGTTGGTTTCATTAGACCAATTGATTATGCAGATTGGATATCCAATCTTGTGCCTATCGGCAAACCCAATGGGGGCATCTATATCTGTACTAACTTCAGAGATCTAAATAAGGCATGTCCTAAAGATGACTTCCCTCTCCCAAACATCGACATAATAGTGGACCTAACAGCAGGACATGCCATGCTTTCACTCATGGATGGCTTTTTAGGGTACAACCAGATAAAGATTGCACCATAGGATCAACATAAGATGACCTTCACATGTCCATGGGGAACATACTGCTGGAATGTAATGCCTTTTGGTCTAAAGAATGTAGGAGAAACCTATCAAAGGGAAATGACCACCATCTTCCATGACATGATGCATACCATAATGGAAGATTATGTTGATGACTTACTGGCAAAATCACTCACAAGAGATTTTCATCTAGAAATATTAGAGAAAATCTTTGACAGACTAGAACAATATCATGTTTGACTCAACCAAAAGAAATGTGTCTTTGGAGTAACCTCAGGGAAGCTTCAAGGATACATTGTCTCAAGCAAAGGCATTGAGGTCGACCCAACAAAGGTCAAAGCAATCATGAACATGCCACCACCAAAGAACATCAGTCAGCTCAAGACATTACAAGGGCGACTTCAATCCATCCGAAGATTCATTGCACAACTGGTAGATAAGTGTCACCCTTTTACACACCTACTACACAAGAACATCCGCTTTCAATGGGATACCAAATACCAACAAGTATTCCAGATGCTTACTGACTATCTCATGAATACACCATTGCTGATCCCACCAGATCCGAGTAGACCTTTATTACTCTATATTTCAGCAACAAGTACAACATTGGGTATACTACTAGCTCAACACAATGCAGAAGGGAAAGAGTGTGTTGTTTACTACATCTCTTGCACACTAGTTGGCTATGAATTTAATTACACACCTATTGAGCGAGCTTGCCTAGCAGTAATCTTGGTAGCCACTAAGCTGAGGCACTATCTGTTAACACATAAAGTACAACTCATTGCCAAAATCGATCCACTAAAGTACTTACTTAGTAAAGCAACATTGACAGGCCTCTTGGCCAAATGGGTGATGATTCTCAGTGAATTTGACATCGAGTATGTGGACCGTAAGGCTATCAAGGGTCAATTTATTACAGATCAGTTGGTCGATGCACCACTCATAGGCGATCATCCTCTCATTTCCAATTTTCCAGATGAAGAGATCTTCATGATCACAACAACACAACCATGGAAACTATACTTTGATGGTTCATACACTAGGCATGGCTTAGGGGCAGGCATTTTGTTTATCACACCTCAAGGTGACAGCATCCCGAAGTCTTATAGGCTCACATTTCCATGCACAAATAACATAATAGAATATGAGGCCTTGATCACAGGACTCCGACTAGTCATACAATGGAAATTAAAAGAGCTACAGATATATGGTGACTCCCAACTGGTCATTCAACAAGCAACAGATGAATATCAGACCAAGGATGATAAACTCATGTTGTAGAAACAAATGATGGACAAATTAAAAGCATCATTCACTACTATCACCTTTGAGCAGATACCCAGAGATCATAATCGAGCTATTGACGCTATGGATACCACTGCATCTCTCCTAGATCTTCCATAGAATTCAACACGCTACGAGTTCTTGGTAGAACAACTTTGGATTCCCCAAATCTGAGATGATATGTTGCCTTGTTGGTTCTGAATCCCCTTGGTATGGTGAGTTCTACACCTATCTTTGTGATCACACACTTCCTCCTAACCAATCAAATAACCAACGTAAAACTTTCATTCGCCAAACCACTCGATATACCATTATTGCTGAAACCCTATACCGATGCAGTCTTGATGGTACTCTCTTTTGATTTTTGGAACAAGATGAGATAACAAAGGCCTTGGAAGAGGTACATGAAGGAATTTGTGGAACTCATGCAAGCGGTTTGTCACTAGCCAAGAAACTCATGCGCACTGGATACTATTGGCCATCCATGGAAAAAGACTCCTACTATTTTGTCAGAAAATGCAAGAAATGCCAAGTTCATGGAGACCTGATACATGCACCAGCACAGGAATTTCAACCAATCATAACACCATGGCCCTTTTGTCAATGGGGACTTGACCTTATGGGTAAAATCCATCCATCTTCATCCAATAGCCACAAATTCATTATTACAACCATCGAATACTTCACAAAATGGATCTACGTTGTTCCACTTACCCAAGTCACCGGCAAGCAGGTTGCCTCATTCATCCTTAATTACATCATCTGCCGATATGGTGTACCCATGTCCATCATCATAGATAACAGGCTTCCATTCAAGAATCAGGATGTCCGTGAGCTCTGTGAGAAGTTTCACATCTAACACCGCTTTTCCACTCCCTATTACCCACAAGGAAATGGTCAGGATGAAGCATCAAACGAGAACATATTAAGAATCCTAAAGAAGACAGTCAGTGATGTCGACCGTGATTGGCATGTTCAATTGAATCCAGCACTCTGGGCGTATCAAACTAGCATTTGAACCCCTATAGGCGCAACCCCCTACTCACTGGTCTATGGAGCAAAAGTCATCCTTCCTATTGAGGTTGAGATACCATCTCTATGGGTTTCCTTGCATAATCTCATAGATGATGAAGCATACAGAGTCTTATGTCTCCAATATTTAGAGCTACTTGATGAGAAACAACAAGTTGCATACAATCACCTCAAAGCTTATCAGCAGCGCATGAGCAGAAGTTATAATCATCAAGTTAGATCTCGCACATTTGAGGTAGGTGATCTTGTTCTAAGAGAGAATCCTCATAACCAACCAAACAGAGAACATCAGGGAAAATTTGAATCAAACTGATTGGGTCCATATGTTATCATTGTTGTATTTGGGTTTGGGATATATCAATTGACTACTTCAGAAGGCGAACCGCTAGAAGATCCGATCAACAACATGCACCTCAAACGGTTTTATACTTAAGCTGCACAGAGCATCAGAATCCCATACATATCAAGAAAAACACCAAAAACATTCAGAAAAATATCCTAAAGAAAATGCAAAAACATCAAAAAAAGTAAAGAAAAATCATGCATCCAAATGGTGAACAACTACTCCGGTGGCACCTTGGGTAAGAGCGATGGTGAAAACCTGGCAAACACGCACCACTCGTAAAGGCTATGGCTCCATTATCTTTCAAGCTTGTTGCGATCACATTCATTGCATCCACACATCCATCCATCCAAACCATGACTTGGTATTGATCTGCAATCAAGGATAGTATTCCATGCATCTTGCATCCCTCTTTTTCATAGTCATGTCTAAACTGGGGGCAAATGCCCTTAATCTATTTGATGGAAGTGGATTATGCATTACTTGTGATTCATTGAGTTCTTCATTCAAAAATGTCTCACAAAATACCAAAAACATTAAAAACTGTCTCACAAAATACCAAAAACATTGAAACCTGTCTCACAAAATCCAAAAACATTCAAAACAATCATCAAAAATCCAAAAACATTCAAAACAATCATCACAATACCGAAAACATTGGAAAATTATCTCACAAAATCCAAAAACATTTTGAAAACATCAAAAATCAATCAAAAACATGGTAGCTCTTTTGTACATATGCATCCAAGCAGATACCAAACAAACGTTGTGAAATACTCAAATGATGACCACTTCTCACATTGACCAAACAATCAACATCAAACTGCAAACCTATCTTCACAAGGATGCATCCTTCCTTACCAAAACCAAGACAAGATGACATTTTCTTTGACAAGAAAATTATGTTTAAGCTATTAAGTACTTGGTCAGTTTGTTAGTTATTTATTCATTTATATCAAGTTCCTATGCTACTCCGGGATATCCACAAGTGATTAGAGTGGCCGGGATGGTTCCTAGGCATTGTTTATATGTCTTCTGTGAATTATTCCAATGAAATTTTGGGGCATGTACTAATGGTGTCTACGTGGGAAGTTCACTAATCTACGTGGGAATTAGTCATGGATCACTATGGCTTGCTGACTACAGCGTATACCTCGACCATATGAGCATGAACCATTATCGAGGGTCCATATTATTTATTCTTTATTTATTTTTTTTGTTTGTAGGTACAATGCTCCATCCTTGGTTCCTACTACCTCATCCAAGTTCGATATTATCATGCTCAATGATGAAAATAAAAGCATTATGGATCGTCACTCCATCTCATCTATTTATATTGCATTCCATTGCATTTCACCCATTCATTTAATCATTCATTATTCATATGCATGGTTTTGTATGCAAGTGTGAACAAGATTTATATGAGAAGTTATGTGAAAAATGAGTTGGTCTTGGATACAATCATGACAGAGTACTCTGATACATCATCAGTGCATCATGCAAAAGTTTAAAAAACCTTGCATTCATATATCATAATCACATCATCATTTCATTACATTTAGTTTCATTTGTGTAAGCCGAGTTCATTATCATTTACTTGCATATAAGTTTTATTAAATTCTTAAAATCTTCCTTAGCATGCATTTCATATCATTTAGTTGCATTTAAATACATATAGTTCATTATCATTCATTTACATTAACATCATTATATCATTTCATCATTGCACAAATCATGGCATTTAGGTTCATCTTTATGATAAAATTCCTCATCATTTCATTTACTATCATTATTAACCATTACTATGATTCATTTAGTGTTAGTTACCGATCATCATTTATCATCATTTAAAAACTTGTTTACCCTGCATTTGCTTAGATTCCCATAGTTGCATGGATTTATATATCTATCCATTAGTTAAGTGCATTCATCTATATATCTAGTGTATTCTTATACTCATTCATCTCATTTCATGTAGGATTCATTAAAATGCATTCATTTTCTTTTTAATTGTATTAAGGTACAATTATTCAGTTCTCATAAAGTTGCATTATCATAACATTACCATTTTCACTTAGCTATATTTTATCAACATTTAGAATCATAACAAAAACCATTTTGTTTTAAACATTGGTTTATACATTATACATATGCATTCATTTAGAAATCATCATATAAACATTTTTACCTTACATTTGTTTATCCATATTACATTCATTTTTAACCATCTAGATGCATTTACATAAATCAAAAAACATGTTACATCATAACATCATTGCATATCATTATCTCATAAAGTACATAATACTGTCTATATCATCGTTAGCATTATTTCATCATGAATACATCATCATGGCATTACATACATAAGGCATTACATCAACAAATCATGCACATCAACCTGCATCCACCTATTAGCATCACATTCATAAAACATGCATGTAGACATCATGTAGGAATAAATCATCATGAAACATGTATAAATCAATCATCTCATCAACACATCCATATAGCAAGTACAAGTATCCATCTAAGAATAAATCATAATATCATCATCCTGCATACATCCATACATATCACCAAAATGCATATCAACACAAAAATATGGGATCTCCTCATATATCATATCATATCACCAAAAACATACATGTATCAGAGTACAATGAAGTCCAAAATATCGGCTACCAAGAGCCATCCAAGACATAGTCCAAAATGACAATGTAAAAGCATACAAGAATGTCTTGTTAGATACCACTCTGACTGGATGCTGCACCATCATCACCACCTGCTCCCCCACTATCCCCCGCACCACCTGATCTATCTCTCCATGGAGGACCCATCACACCCCCACTGCTCTACATCCTCTGAGACCACTTTGATCTCTCCGACGCATCTGTGAATAACTCAGTGCCCGCCGACTAGATAGCACCTCCTGCTCATACAAACCCTGCCAATAATCAACCTCTGCACCTGCTCTTCATACCTCCCTCACCGATGCATCCACAGATGGCCCCTATCCCTGCACTCCCTCCAAGGCTCACACTCTCTCCTGTAACTGGATCGCCCTGTCCACATCATGATCTCTCTCCCACAACACTACAGTCAACTCTAACTCGTGTGCAAACAACTGGACATTTCTAGCAGCCACCTCCACCTCCAAATCCCCCACCTCCTCCAAAACCCCCACCCCCTCCTCCTCCTCCTCCACCTCCACCTCTGAATCCCCCACCTCCTCCAAAACCCCCACCCTTCCTCCTCCTCCTCCTCCTCCACCTCCACCTCCAAATCTCCCACCTCTTCCAAAACCCCCACCCCCTCCTCCTCCTCCTCCTCCATCACCAGCTCCTCCATCCCCACCACCACCATCCCCTCTCCCTCATCCACCTACTACTCCATGAACTCCTCTCCTCCTCTAGCTCCGTCCCCTATCCTCAAAATCTAGAATCGGCTCTGTCAGATCTGATATTCGAGGAATCAGATGTGACGCAATATACTGAGTGTACTCCTCTGACACCCCTACATCTACCACCCCCGACCTCATATGCCATGGTCTCTCCTGTAGCGTGCAGAACTCTGCCAATGGCTGATCATAAGGTAACACTGGTCCCCATAAGTACCTCTCTCGTACCACCCGTGCATACTCTCCTGATCCACTAGGAAATCCCTGTCGCCGCCCAAACTATCTCAATACTCTGCCAGGAAGCTATCTCTCCACATTGTAGGTTGTGCTACCAATGAGGTATCATGTCATAAACACATACAGCAATGCCCCTGCATCATCCTCCCACAACTCACACTCAATATATGGCCTCCAGATCATAGTATCCAAATCGTCCAGTGCCCGCCGCCACCACTCTAACTTCCCTAGGTGGGGCTTGTTGGCATTTTTTATGATGTTGTTGTGATTGTCATTAATGGACACACACTTGCTTTGAGATTACTTTTTATATGTATGAGTTATGCTCAACCGATATTTGTTCCAATCGGTATTATGTATTATAGTCTTTAGACTATTGGTGTTTTGCAGAAAGTATTTACCAATCTCAGGTGGTATGAAGACCCAAGCAGTATGAAGACCTCAAGCGGTTTGAGGATCTCAAGCAGAACGAAGGAACTAAACCGGCAGTTATCATTTTCCCAGTCTTCATTTTTGTCAACCGGTAATCAGTTTAATATTTGAACCGGTATTACTCTGTGATGAGTTATCAATCGGTAATCGGTAAAGTTGTATGAACCGGTAATACTCTATGATGAGTTACCAACCGGTATTTTTGTGATGAGTTACCATCCACTGACACTTTGATGGTGATTTTGTGTCGTGTTACCAAACGTGTCTAGATGCAATGAACCTAGGAACTTGTAATATAATCCTATTGGACCGACATGAAATCGAATTCCTTTTTTAAGGACATCATGTCTACGGTTTTAGATGAGAGAGTTGGTTAGTTTTTTTTGGTGGTTGATGAGTTTTTGTATGTGCGATCTTAAAAGAGAAGATCAAGTCTGTGTGCAGTAACAGAGTGTGGATTTATTGAAGACTGAAGTAATGTTGAAATGCATTAGCAATGAGCTATAATGGATCTAATCAAGTTGACTGTGTTATTTGCTAGATCATTCACTTGTTGATTACTCACATCTTGGACAAGTCTGAAACCCTTAACCGGGTAGGCCCGGAAAAGCCTTTGTAAATCCTCTAACAAGGTGGTTCACAACTGTGGATCTGAAATCCTCTCACAAGGTAGTCTTTAATCAGACTTATCTCCTAACATAGATTGAGATTCCTAACAGGATCTGTTCTCGTGAAGAACATTATATGACCTTAACCGGTCTGGTTACTATTCTGCAGATAGTTACTTGTGAGTTTCATCTCGCCGTGGTTTTTTCCATTTGGGTTTCCACATCAAAATCTCTTGTGTTATGGTGATTGTGCTTCTGTGGGTGAATGTCTTATTTGTTGTTTGGTTTGCATTTGTGTTAATCGGTTTGTTAGTAAAACTGTTATATCGGTTTACCGCTAAATTGTTTAAGTGTTTGAGTTCAGTAATTTTTGGTATACTAATTCACCCACCCCTTTTAGTATTCATCAATTGCTATCAGAGCCAACCTTTCTATAAGTTTAACCACTTGGAAGGAGATATGGGGGAATACACTGTGAGGGAACTTACCCATCATCTCACTCAAACTGAGAAAGCCTATGATGAACTCAAAGTCAAGTATAAGGCCTCTCTGGCAAAGAGAAGAGAGCATGCTGAGAAACTGATGGAGCTTACTGAAATTAGTTCTTCTGATGAAGCAAACATGGAAGCCCTAGTTGAAGAAGTTGAAAAACTGAATGAATCTAATGCTAACCTAATAAGGAAACTGGAAGGACTGACTATCAGAATGTCTCAAGAGCTTGAGAACCGGAGGAAAGCTGAAGATCTGGTAAAAGACAAAGATCATGAGATCTCCAAGTTGAAGCAAGAAATCAGTGCACTTACTACTCATCTCCAAGAGAGTAAAGTGGAAAAAGAAGAAATGAAAGATGAACTAAACATGGCTATTTATAAGAATGCAACCTTGAAGGAATCCAATGCTGCTATTTCCAAAGAACTCACTGAGTCAAAGGAAATACTTGCCAAATTCAATAAGAGCACTGTCAAGCTAGAACAAAAGCTTAAATCAGCAAAACCGGTGAAGAATACCATTGGACTTGGTTTTTCTGGTTATGAGGAAGGTGAGACCTCTGGAATAAAAGATAGAGCATCAAAGAAGCAACCGACACCAAAGGATAAAGGTAAGAAAAAGTTCAAACCTGTTTGCTTTAATTGTCTCAAGGAAGAACACACTGCCAATGTATGTAGAAGTAAGGTTTACAATAATTTTCCCTACTTTATAAACAATAAGCCTAGATCTAATAGATTTAATAGAAATTGTTATGCATGCAACAAGTTTGGGCATAGAGCATTTGAATGCAAGTCTGTCATGCACAACACCGGAAGGTATCCTCAAAGGAATCAAGGAGTTTTTCCTGAATCCTCTGTGAACCGGAATCCAAACCGGTTTAGTACCTATAATCATTAGTCAGGAAGCAGTGGCTATCAAGTGGCAACCGGATGGAGAGCAACCTGTTTGATCTGTCATGATAATGGTCACATAGCTGCAACATGCAGAAGGAAGAATGGAAACATCAATAAAGGACCTCGGTGAGCACCTGGAATGGTTTGCTATCATTGCAACAAATCGGGTCACATAACAAGATTCTGCAGAACGAGAAAGAATATATCAAATGATATACTGGTCACTCCGAAAGGAAAGATTGATGTTGAAACTATTCAAGCGGATATGAAGAAAACCTAGAAAAAGAAGCCAGAAGAAGTGTCTCAAGAATAACCAGTTTCTGCACCTAGTGTGGAAATCTCTGAACCAGCAAACTAAGCTACAAAAAAGCTTAGGGGGAAACAAATCAGTGAAATGTTTCGAACCCCTTGTTTACACCGGTAAGAGACCTTAACCGGTATGAGATACCTGTCAATTGGCAGAAGACCAGAAACGGTAAAAGGCAAATTAGGGTTTACGCCCTAATGGTGGAGCATTTATTATGGTAGGTGAAGAATTCATTTAAAAGGGATTTTCAAGTCATTTTCACTTATAATTTGTGAGTGAAGAACTTTTCAAGTGCAGAGCGACAAAAGGCAAATTATCTTATGATTCGGAGAGATTTCAAAACCTTGAAGAAGAATCAGAAGATAATATCAATCAGTCAAGTGTAGAACTCAAAGCGGTAATCCAACAACCGAAGTAGTGTGTGGCGAAGCAGAATTTGCAAGCCCTAAATATCAACTTACAAAGGTATTTTTTGAGTTTCTCTATTTATCATGGCTTCTGCATCGCACTCTAGTTCTAGTGCACCCATTGATTCAGTAGATTTCATCCAACGGAAGGCAAAATATAGTGCCCTATCCCAAATACCCGCTGGTGTTATAGTTGAGGAAGGTATTTCAGATTATATTGACTGTAAAATTGAAGACCTAGGATATCTAGTGATCCATTCCCAGTTAAGATTATTTTGCGGGAAGGATAAGAAGATCAAACCGGAATACAACATCTTGGAAAAGAAGAAGCTTCACAATGCGGTCTATTTCCTTGAAGAATTTATAGATGATCACATCTACATCATTCTAAGCAGAGTGCATGGTGATAAAATGTATTTAGAACTGACACATGACATCACACTGGAAGCGATTCATGTCGTCACCAGTTTTTGTAACGTTGGAGAAGTGCCAGCCCTAAGGAAGGTCATCAAGACCGAAATGACCAAGCTCACTGGTTCTGTGAGCAACCAATGGGGAATGTCCGTCAATACCATCAAGGACGATCTGGTCAAACATGCCTGCATAGTGATAGGTTACCGGACATTCTATGCTAGCAGAATTAACTTTGTCTTTGCTGCAACGGTAAATGCCACCTACATGATGATCATGGAAGATGCCTCGTTTGATTTATGCACCTGTATGCAAAGGCAATTTCTGGTGAACCTGAAGTCAATTAAACAAGACAATGCCTTTAAATTTAAATTTGGATAGCTATTGGTCGGATTGTTCTTCTACTTCCAAGGATATTTCCCAGGAGTCGGTGATATTCAGTGGTCTGCTGACCAACTGGTTACCAAGCAAATCAAAGAAAGTCTTCAAGAGGTTGGAACCGGTTATCCTGAAGTCCAGAACAAATACTTTGATGAGTTTAGACACAAGATGAGCCAAAGGGTGAGAATATCCGATGATATTGTCAAGAAGTATGAAGAGGACATGTGCTTCACCATTAGAGTAGATGAGTGTATAATGAAGGCAATTGAGCCTAGAAAAGAAAAGGTGGAACCTATGGGATATGAAGTAATGTATAATATGCTAGACGGGTATGCTTCTACCCTACTTGCCTCACCACTTGATCCTAAGAAGAAGAGAACCGACACCTGCCAGGAAAGGGTTACACCGGTTGAAGAACCTTCAGTAAAGAAGGGAAAGGCAGTGCCATCTGTATCGACACTGGTTACTTCAGCAAGTCCTAAAGTGACCAAGCGGTCACCGACAAAGAAGAAACCAGAAGTTGCACCTGCCAAGGTATTTGAGAGGAAGCGGAAGACAAAAGGCAACACACTGGACACAAAGGATAGAATCTAAAGAACAACCTAAGAAGACTAGGCAAACAAGGAAGAAGACAAAGACAACTAGCAATGAACTGACATCATCAACACCGATAAATATTGATATTTCCTCTTACAAACCATTGACACATTGTCAAAGGACAATTAAGAATATTAGGAGAAAAGTGTTGAGTGATTTAGTAGATTATTTTGATGATTTTACTGACAATGAGAAAGATGAAGTAGAACAGGAAGTTATTCAATATTTATGTATTAATGATCGGTCGCCATCAAAAATTAAATCTGTGACACCAGATTCTTTATACAATTCTTTAGACAATAAATGGCGCATTGCCATAGAAAAGGAACAGGAAATAAGAGAGGAAATATTTGCTCAATATTTTCCTGATGTGTCTAATTCAAAACTTTATGAAGTTATGGAAAAATATAAAGGCCTCTTCTTCATGAGAAGAAGAAGACTTATTATTGGAAGGAAAAGTTCCCAAAGTGGTAAAAGATAACCACTCGCATGCCAAAGCCGCTATGAGGTTGCACCAAGTGTTCGAAGTCAACAAGAAGGCTGATCAAGAATCGGAAATTGAAAAACCGGATGAGGTGTATGACAGTGCAGGAGAATCAGTCACTAAACAAATGGACCCTATTGACGTTGATGCTTTGGATGGTGAAAATGTCACCTCGGATACAGCAAAGGACAAGGCTGACAAAGAGAAATTGGACAAGGAGAAACAAGACAAAGAAAAGGCTGACAGAGAGCAAGCGAAGAATAAGATAAAGAAACAAGAGGAGGAAAAGAGAAAATAGGAAGAAAAGAGGAAACAAACAGAAGAGGAGAAAAAGAGCAAAGAGGAAGAGGAGAAGAGAAAGTAGGAAGAGGAGAAGAAGAAATAGGAAGAGGAGAAGAAGAAGAAGGAAGAGGAGAAGAAAGAAGAAGAGAAGCGGAAAGAAGAAGATAGGAAGAAGGAAGAAGAGAAAAGAAAAAAGAAGAGGAGAAAAAGAAGGTAGAAGAAGAAAAGCAAAAAGCCAAGGACAAGGAGGAAGTGGCAAAGAGCGCACAAGTGGAGACCCCAAAGGCAACCAGTAGTCAAGCCAAATCGGCTGACATTACCAGTCACATTGACCTCCAATCTGCAAATGAATCGGAGCTGCTGCAAAGCATTAAGCTTGCCCAAGAGCGATTGGAATCGCTAAGGAGGAAAAAGGAGGAAGATGTTATTCAAACTGTAGTGGAAACTCTTACCAATTTGATTCCCAGTACCAATCTCCCAAGTACCAATTCCTCTCTAGCTCAACTGAAACTCTTATGCACAGTTG
The DNA here is from genome assembly GCF_030272615.1 of Cryptomeria japonica. Lineage (NCBI taxonomy): Eukaryota > Viridiplantae > Streptophyta > Pinopsida > Cupressales > Cupressaceae > Cryptomeria > Cryptomeria japonica. The sequence continues at coordinate 685,521,158 of NC_081412.1, forward strand.
TAGAGGACCGGGTGCAATGCCTGGAAGATGTTGTTGAAGCTAATGTACAAAAGAAGCATCAAAAGGCTCTGAATACTGCCTTGGTGAATAAATTAAACAAGCTCTGGTCCAAACTACAGAAAGCACAAAAAGACATAAGAGATGCTTTGGATGATGGGAATCTATTGCTCAGTAAGATATGCCAACCCCATCTATTCTGTGATGATGTGCTTGCTCAGAAAGATAAACTGCAATCTGACTTGTAGGCATACATAAGCACCTTCAAGACGCCCTATGATTCCTTCACCACATATGGGCAAACCGCTCACCGGTTTCAACTCCAGACTGCAATAATAGAGTTAGAGATCAGCAACCCGACCAGAGATTTGTAGGAACTTCAACTGGTTCTACTACCAACACTACAAATACTTCAGAAGTGTTATCTCAATCTGGATGCCTTAACGGTCACTCAAGAGATGAGTACCTTGGATGCCATGGAAGAATAGGTATCCCAGATGCAAATAGAAAGTGAGGTTGCTACCTCATTGCTTGAGTGATGGTCCTTATCCATGAAGACATTTATGCAGGACTTTAAATCAGTTTTTGACAAGTTTCACTCTTTATTGTCATAAACACTTATTATTTTAAATGATAATATGAACAGGGGTTATTTAGCTGTACTTTGTCATTGTTGGCAAAGGGGGAGTAGTATTCTGTATTTAAATTTTGATGCATGTTATGTATACTTTCATGTTTATCTCTGTAAGGGAGTAGTATACATTGTATTTTCTGCAAAAGGGATAGTTTATATGCTTAGGGGGAGTAATTTTGATTATGGCATATTTTTGTTGTAAAACACTTAGATGTCAAAATTTTCCTAAATGTTGCCATCAATTCCAAAGGGGGAGATTGTTGACATTTTTGATGATGTTGTTGTGATTGTCATTGATGGACACACACTTGCTTTGAGATCACTTTTTGTATGTATGAGTTATGCTCAACCGGTATTTGTTCCAACTGACATTATGTATTATAGTCTTTAGACTATCGATGTTTTGCAGAAAGTATTTACCGATCTCAAGCGGTATGAAGACCTCAAGCGGTTTGAGGATCTCAAGTGGAATGAAGGAACTAAAGAGGTAGTTATCATTTTCCCAGTCTTCATTTTTGTCAACCGATAATCGGTTTAATATTTGAACCGGTATTACTCTGTGATGAGTTATCAACCAGTAATCGGTAAAGTTGTATGAACCAGTAATACTCTGTGATGAGTTACCAACCGGTATTTTTGTGATGAGTTACCATCCACCGACACTTTGATGCTGATTTTGTGTCGTGTTACCAAATGTGTCTAGATGCAATGAACCTAGGAACTTGCAATGTAATCCTATTGGACCGACATGAAATCAGATTCCTTTTTTAAGGACATCATGTCTACGGTTTTAGATGAGAGAGTTGGTTAGTTTTTTTTTCGGTGGTTGATGAGTTTTTGTATGTACGATCTTAAAAGAGAAGATCAAGTCTATGTGCAGTAACAGAGTGTGGATTTACTAAAGACTAAAGTAATACTGAAATGCATTAGCAATGAGCTATCATGGATCTAATCAATTTGACTGTGTTATTTGCTAGATCATTCACTTGTTGATTACTCACATCTTTGACAAGTCTGAAACCCTTAACCGGGTAGGCCCAGAAAAGCCTTTATAAATCCTCTAACAAGGTGGTTCACAACTGTGGATCTAAAATCCTCTCATAAGGTAGTCTTTAATCAGACTTATCCCCTAAAATAGATTGAGATTCCTAACAGGATTTGTTCTGATGAAGAACATTGTATGACCTTAACCGGTCTGGTTACTATTTTGCAGATAGTTACTTGTGAGTTTCATCTCACCGTGGTTTTTCCCATTTGGGTTTCCACGTCAAAATCTCTTGTGTTATGGTGATTGTGCTTCTGTGGGTGAATGCCTTATTTGCTGTTTGGTTTGCATTTGTGTTAACCGGTTTGTTAGTAAAACTGTTATACCGATTTACTGCTAAACTGTTTAAGTGTTGAGTTCAGTAATTTTTGGTATACTAATTCACCCCCTCTTAGTATTCATCAAGGCTAACTCATTAATACCTCCATACATGAATACATATGGTTGGTCCACTACTCAGAATCTCAGACTAACTGGTCGGGTCACAAGTAAGTGCTCCCACGCCCAAATATGCAACAAAGTGATCCCCACTCCCAATGAGCCCACCCCTCGATATGCTACCTCATGTAGATCCTGATATAAGTGTGATAGCACGTACGGTCCCCATGCAAACTGGTTCCCCTCTGTCATCATCTACTTGATCACCTAACCCCAACCAATGACAAGTCCATGCGATCATCGATCTGGACATAGCAGTCCCCCATCAATCCCTGATAGCACTGATGGCAATGGCTCACACAAGGCTGCTATATCCTCCCAGGCTATCGATCCATCATCAATGTAGACATCCTCATCAAAAAATCTATACACTGTTGTTGTCCCCCAAGCTCGATCATACATCACTAGCTCTCCACGAATGGGAATGTGCAGGATGCTCCATACATCCTCCAGTGTAGCTGTCATCTCCCCCCACGCCAAGTGAAACATGCATGTCTCACTATGCCATCTCTTTGCCAATGTTGTGATCAACCCGCGATTCGTCTGAATCACGAGCACATGCATAACATCATAAAGGCATGTTGCTACAATGCAATCTACCTCAGCCTCTGTTAATTGATCATGCAACACCTGTGTGGCAGGATGCCTCTCACGCATCTATAAGACACGAAGATCCTCCTATAGAAATGCATCAACCATCATCATCAGTTATTTTGTTTCAAACTTTTTTAAGTTTAAACTTAAACTATCAACGGATACTTTGATCAAGTATCTTCGGGTCTCAACAAGTACGCAATCATGACACACCTAGACTACAACAAACATTTATCCTAATGACCTAAGTTTCATTAGGGCTGCTATGGTTCAAAACAACTCTCACCTCACCTCTTCATCCATCCATCATTGACATCAAGAGATTCTTGTTCAAGCACACTAGCGCATTTATTTGCCTAACCAAAAGAGCTATTCTGAACACAACATTAATATGCTTGCAAAAGCGCTAAATCAACTATGCAATAGTGCTCAACCAACAAGAGCACTACATTGACTATACAATAGTGTCACCTCACAACAACAATGCTCAATCAACTACTCAATAGCGCTAACCAACCAAAAGCGCTAAAACAACTATACAATAACGCTACTTTTGACAATAATGCTAAAACCACTATGCAATAGCGCTATAGCGGCACAATAGTGCTAATTTAGTTGACAATAGCACCATAATACAATTTTAGTGCTATTGTGTTGACTCAACTTGGACTAAGCAAAAAACATACCAAAAATGCATAAAATTCAAAAATTTAAATTCACATACCGGTGGTCCGTAGTCGTCTGGTCGTTGGAATCGACGGACTTGCTCTAATCAGTGTTCTATTATGGGAACCGACATCCTGACTATTGCTTGCTCTTCCAAAAGGTCACTATCAGAGCTCAAATTTCCCTATGGACGCGAATGCAAATGAGTTTGTTTTCACCCCTTCCTCCCCATATATACCCTTCGTCATAACCCTAATTTTATCCTGCTCACCGCCATGGTCCCCGTGAACTTCCAGGGCCTCCCATTTCTCCATTTTATCTCCAATTTCTTCTATTTTTTCATCAATATTGCTAAACTCTTCTCTTCTATCACCCCGCCAAATTTTATTCTTTTTCGAGAGATCACCCAATTTTTTTAAATTTTCGGCCCATCTCTCGAGGGGGCATACCACCCATTAAATTAACATTTCATGGGGCATATTTCTTCACACCTATTTTTCTTTCTTTGAAACAACGCGATAAACCGCACCATCTCAAAGAGAGCAAATTTAGTCACATAAATCTGTCCAGTTTAATTAAATAAATATTTGCTATTTATTTGATTAAAAATCCACTAGCCATCAGTTAATTAAATTAATATTTAATTAATTAATCTTAAAATATTCTTTTATTAATTAAATAAATTATTCAATTTATTTTAATTAATTCATTAAACCAAAATTCACAATCAATTCAATGAATAAATTCTATTTATTTAATTTAATCCCCTTTTTTCTTTTAAATAAATTAAATAAAAACATTTATTTAAATCATCAAATCCCCTCCCGCCCTCCCCCCCGCCCAATTTGCATTTTCCTACAAATGCAAGTTGCAACCACAAGTTGAAATAAATTAATTTTATTTTAATTTAAATCTTATTTTCCCTCACCCACCAAACCCACTTGCAATCCTAACCCCCTTCTAGATTCTTCTAACCCCTTCCTAATTAGCCTAATCCATCCCCTAATTATTGTCACATTCTTAAGCAACTCAAACTCACTTCTCAAAGACTTCAACGTCTTTGAAAAGCATTTAATGCTTTGTGTGTTCAACAATTTAACCTCTAAAGTCTTCCAAACCACTTAGGACTCTTACATGACCATTAATGGTTAAATCCACTTGCACCCATGGTTAGGGACTTTGACCCCTAACTCAACCCTCATGTGACCCATGTGTCTCCTTAAGCATTTATTTCTTTGACCATGGTTATCCCTTTAACCTTTGCACAAGAGTTTATCCATTGGATAAAAATATTATTTTTTGAATAATGAATTTATTCACTCAACCCAACCTTGACCTTAACTCCCAAGTTAACTCTCAAGTCATGTCAAGCATTTAATGCTTATTCCCTCTCCTCTCAACTCATCTCATATTGACACTTGTCATCCTGGGATTGGATTGAAAGCCCTCACATGGATTGAATATCATTCAATCCTAACCATTGTTGAGATTACTCAATCTCAACCATCCATTGGTCCATTTTTCCTATAAATAGAGCCCATTCTTCATAATCCAAATCTTGAAAACTTGTATGCATTTACATTATAGTCATTTTTAGAGAGCATTTAGCATAAATCAATCATATTCGCTCTTTTGGCTTAAAATCAACACTAGCTAATTAGATAATCGCCCATTTTTAGCTTTTGTTCACACTTGCATAACATTTTAGATTAATCATCATTTTCAATCTTGAACCTCCATAAGGCATCCATAGTGCAAAAAGTTGTTGAGAGCTACACTAATTTGGAACTTGGAGAGGAGAGGAACAAGGGAGAAGGAGCTGAGAGCATGTTAGAAGGCATTTGGAGATGCCTTGTTGTATTTGCTTCTATAGTTAAATATTTCATCATGTTTTTAGTGTCTCTTTTGATATGCCTACTTAGACTAGTTTTTGGTTGATTGACACTAACATCTATCTTTGTTTCTTGTGTTTTTGTGTGTTATACGACCACAGGTTTTAGCCTAACATTGTTCATTTTGCAGAGCATCACATATTATACACACTCCAAAATTTTAAACAAAAGTAGCACATACGCATTGTTTTAGCTTTATTACCGCGTACACGCTTCTTATACCATAGGTACACCGTACGTGCTTTTGACTGTTTAGGCTTGGAAATAGGCCTGTATGACAAAGCTACGGGTAAGAAGTTTGATTTCCCTCAATTTCCCCCCTTTTTGACGTGTTTTATTTTACCAACTTGGTTTCTCGACTTTGTCATCATCAGGTTTACACTTCATCAAGTGGGTATTTCTAAAATTGCCACCATATTTTCACCCATCTTTTGAGATTTATAACCATATATTTTTAAAAAAATTTGAACAACAATAACATATTATTATTGAATTTTTTTTACCAGTGTCTCCATAGTTCTCACAGACATACATGTACCCTTTTTTTTTAATTAATTTTGATCTACTTATTCAAATTTAAAAAACTTTATATATTATTGTAGTGCACTTTATTCTTTACAATTTAAAAAAAAAATTGTATTTTCCAATTTTTTTAGTGCAAGTTATGTTTCGTGCATGAATAGGTACCCAATTTTCAAGATGTGCTGGATTGGAAAAATCATTAAAAAAAAAATACTCAACAAAAAATTACAAAAAAAACACAACTTATAGTGATCACTCTTAACTATCTTTTTGCCAAAGGATTTGTCAAAATACTAAACGTAAATATGAATTTTTTGATGCGCACATTAGACACTGTTATGTTTTTCAGAAAAAATCAAGGTTTGTTTTTTGTGCACGAAGGATTTGACCCCCTTAATCTTATCCAATTTTGAAAAAAATTAGTAGTTTCAAAACTATATTTAGAGTACTACAATATTTGTTCTTTGATTATCTTCATATATTGAGTGGATGACTTTCAAATTTTGCCTCCAATTTCAGGTTCACCCAATTTCAGAAAAAAAGTGTCCACTTGTACCCCCTTTTTTACCACCATCTTTGTGCACTTACCTGATATGGTTAAGTGATTATTGGTTTGACTTATGGGAATGGTTTCTAATGTACTGAAGGTGCTTCTTGATCGTGTTCTAATTGTCTGGTGGATTCACATTGGCTGGCGTGCTAATATGGTGGTCCTATTTGGATCCAGTTATATATTTTGTGTTATTACACTGTGGGTTTCTACCGATTGGTGAAATGTGTTGGAGATTGGTCTTAGCGTGATTTCTGGTAGATGTAATTGTTTGGGTATTCAAATTAGGCCCATTCTATGTAATGTAAATCATAATATTGGTTAGGTGATATCGCGTGATGTAATTTTTGTAATTATGGGTTTATAGGTTTAGGGTTTAGCTGACCTTATCATTAAGGTTGATGATCTGAATTTATAGGTGACTTATTCATGTAATTTGGGTATGGATGGTATCGATGGTTATATCTACATTATCAAGAAATTTTTATGTGTGATTAATGATATATCATTTAACAAAAGATTGTAAAGGGTTTGGTGTTGCAGGGCAGACATCTGTGCTTAACTAGAACTGTATCAAGCATTAGGAGATGCTACTTCCACAGTTCATTCTTTCCAGATTGTAGTCTGATGCTTCTGTAAGTCAGTGAGACTTCTCTTTTGTGATGAGCAGTGAGCTCTAAGCGGTTGGCCTAATTGCAAGTGCAATCGTCATTGTAATTATTTCACATACTGCTGCAGAAGTATTATTTGATTGTGGGTAGGGTTTCCCACCATGGTTTTTTCCTTTATTGGGTTGTCCACGTAAAAAATATTTGTGTTGTTTGTACTGTGTTTTCATGCTTTATCTTTCATTGTGTTGGTTTCTTTGTGCTCCAGCATAAAGGTTATAATCTGCATAAACTGTGAATATTGGTAGAAAACTGATTCACCCCCCCCCCCCTCTCAGTTTTCTCCTGGTATCAGAACTGTCTAACACAATATTTGTGAGGAAGACCAAGTCTTGAGATGATTCATCTCTCTATGTATTTATTTTAATAAAATTTATCCTCCTAGCTTCTTGGGAGTGGATCGACTGAGTAATGAGTCTGTATACACCTAAAAATGGTCTGAAGATAATTAATTGAAGAAGCAATTATTTAATTAATCCCCCTTCCCAATTTAATTGAATTCATTAGCAATTTGATTAAATCTCTTTCATCTACTTATTAATAAATCTAAGTATTTATTTAATAGGTTCATTTCAATAGTCCCCTTTGATTAATTAATCCAAATTAATTAATCATCCCCCCATTTAATTCATTTCTTCTAATCTCCTAATTAATTAAAACAAATCAATTTATGAGTTGTTGAAAATTAATTAGTCTTTTCATATTATTTGAATTTTTAAATTCAAATTACCTAGATGCCTCCTAACTTCTAACCACCTAACCTAACCATCCCTCTAGTCTAACCCATTTTGCCTAACCTTGGGTTTAACTAACCCTATCATATCTTGCACATCCTAACCTCATTATCCTAACCTCCTCTGGTGTGGATATTCTCGCCTTGAGACACATGGCACTTTGGCCACATGTCTCCTCTCTTGGACACTTGCCCTCTCATGAGCAAGGCTGCTTGACACTTGTCACCATAGAGATGACAAGTGTCCCTCCCTCCAACCTCTTCTCCAACCTCCTCCAGTTTCACCCTTGATATCTTCAAACTCAATCTTGACCGTTGATTCCTGCCACCTCACCCCTCGCCTTGGAAATCCTATAAATATCCCCCATTTTGGAGCACAAAGGATCCCATCTCATATCAATTTAGGCATTCTTACTATAAGCATATCCATTCTAGCATATCATTTGAGCATTGTTATTATAGGCAATTGCATCTTAGATCTAGTGTAATTTGATCATTTTCTAGCATAATTGTTGAATCATGTAGCTTAATCAATCTCTTTTCTAGCTTAATTGCATCATCATCATAGCTTAATCATACATATCTTTATCTTAATTAGACTCTTGGATCAATCTATTATAATCCATCTCATCTAGCTTGCATATCATATAATTTCAAATCCTTCGTCTAGGTGTAGTCAAGTCACTGGGATTGCTTATCCAGATTTGAGAGCAAATCCATACTCACATCTCTGAGGAGGCGATAGGTCGCTTTGTCATGGTTTATCCTTCATTTTCTTTTAATTTGCTAGCCATGCTTGTAATGATATATTGAGTGTTTGTGTTGCAGTTGCACGTACCCTACTTCACACACACGACATTTTGGCACCCACCATGGGGCCAAAAATCTTATTTTTGGCCTCTTAGCTCATCAAATTTTCAATCTCGCAGGTTTCTAGCCAGATCTGATTTAGAATCTCGTACGAGTACCTTTGCAGTACTGTACGAGTTTCTTTGTGCACTCGTACGGGTATGTGAGAATACTTGTACGGGTATGTGAGAATACTCATACAAATTTATGCTTTTGTGTTTTTCAAAACAGATTACATTTTAGGGTTTTCATACTTCAATTTGATTGTTTCTATTGCTAACCCTGGTCTATTGGTGAATTTTCTAGCAGCCTAACTATTTTTTGCAGGATGATTGTCAAAGATTACGCTTGTCAAAGCTTCATTTCATCAAAACAACATGACTACTAATGCATCTATTTTGTAGGTTGCCTAAAAGAGAACTCAACCAAACTTTGTGTCTTCTTTAAGTTTTCCACACTTATTTTGCTAATGGTAAATGAACATCTTGTTTTCTATGTTTGAGAAGTTGTCTAAAAGGTAGGAGAGTATGCTCTTGTCCATTTCGAGAATCAGAAATCCAACCCTTGAAGTGCTTCTATGTTTGAGATTTGATTACCTTTAGCAGGCCTGTCACAGTGGGAAAAAATAATCATCCTGTGAGAACAACGCAAGTGAGTACAACTAGACCTAAGCTTTCCAACACACTCTAAAAAATAGGCCTCTCGAGATTAAAGTCTCAGAGGATGGGATTATTTGAGTTTTCTCTTTTGAGATCTCTCATATCATACATTTAGTAGGGCCTCGCGGTCTCAATCGCACTTGCATGACTAATTTTTGTTTTGGTATCTTGTTGGGCTATAGGTCTCAATCATTCTTGCAGGACTGCTAGGGGTAATTTCAAATGAAAACCCTTACTACGAACCCTAAGATAAAAGCTACCCGATTCACCTCCAAAAGGGGGATAATCTTTGTGCAAGAGAGATAGTAAGTCTCCCAAGACACTTGCCATATCATGCCCCCATTAGCGTTTGGAGTTGGATAATACGGCGTTGAGAATCCATTGTGTGAGATCAATGACCGTATTCTGATTATCTATTGGGTGTGTACCTAAGTTTGCAAGCAAAAGTTTTCTCTCTCAGCCAACTTCCTTAGGATTTAGCATGTTGTTCTTGAGGTTACTTATCATATCACGTGTTTGCTATGTCTTCATCCCTGAAACAGAAAATCAAACATCTAAAAAACTGGAAAACAGAAGCAAAACATCAAACTTCATTGATCAAAAATCTATCCAAACAAAAATTGTCTATGTTCTGTTCTCACTCATACAAGCTTTCTAATTTGTTGTATGGAAAATCTAGTTTATCGTTTGGTTTGGTGAGAATTGTCATATGAGTTAGTTTAACAGAGGATTTTGTGTTATCTTTTATCGTCTGGTTCTGTGAGAAAGCTTGCACGAGTTTATGCCTTTGTCGTGCAAGATTTCTAGTTTATCATATGGGCCTATCTAAATTGTCATCTGGGGCTGTCTAAACTGTCGTACGAATTTCTCTCTGTCAGTCCAGAGCTGTCTTCTTGCATGTCTTTTTCAGATCTATCATATTTGCTTGGTCAATTTATAGTGAGAATAAACACCTTGATATCTGTCATTTTGTGCTTAGATTGTCTTCTTGGTTCACTTGCTCAAGTTATCTTCTATCAAATCGGATTCTAGAACTAGACACCTAAAGATTTTCAAGTAGTCACCTTCAACAAGTTCAAGATCTAAACATCTCAAAGTGCATTATCACCCACTTTGATAAACTAATCACTCAAACATAGTTTCTCATCAGGATCTATCATCCTCTATCACAAAATTACAACATTTGGTCAGGATAACCTTGTCCCACATCGTAGGATATATCATTCCTATTGGACTTGGTTTTATCACAATCATCATCATTGCACTCCAAAACTGAAGATCGAAAAACTTGCAAACTTTTAAACACTTGAATTATCTTTTCGTGTCATATCACTCTATCATATTTACATTGATAGTTGATCACTTATCGAAACAACTTTTAGACAATCGAATCCTTGCACAATATCCAACACATGTGTATGCCCGCTTTAACTAAAGCACAGAGATGAAAGATCATAGAAACATAAATCAAATCATTTGAAATAACTAAAGATTATAGAAACATGGAACACGAAAAATGAAATACAAGAAGAAGGGGAAATAAGAGAACAACATCTCTGAGAAATCAAACAAGATCCTAAATTTGATAAATTTATGGCGAAAATATTGGAGGGAGAAAAAGAAAAATACTTCCTAATGTTAGCTAAATCTGGTGCTACACTCCCCCGAGATTTTGATGTGAGAAAATTAGCACAAAAGAGAAGTGACTCTTCCCATGATAATGAACGACATGAGGATATTGTCGGTCTCAAAAATGATGACACATCAATTCCCGATAACACAAGAAATAATGAGGAAACTTCCATTCCCAAAAAGGATGACGTAGAAATTCTCAACCATGTGAAATCTAATGAGGACACAAGAAAGAGTTGAGAAGATACAAGAAGAGATCAAGATCATAATAGAACACACACTCATGGTTATACAAGAACAAATCGTGTTGATAATCTTATTGTAGCTCTTACACAACAAATACAAACGCGGCAAACACAAATTCAAGATATGCAAAGAGGAACTGTTAGAAGATACTCGCTTCAAGAAATCAGTCCTTACCTAGTTGACATAAATCTAAACATGATACCATTTCCTACAGGTTGTGAAACTCCTCGATACGATAAATATAATGGAAGCACCAATCCCCAGGATCATATACAAGAATTTTGCACGATGATTATGGAGTTTGCACATGAGGATACATACCTGATGAGATTATTTCCAAAGAGCTTAAGTAGACTAGCTGTGGAATGGTTCTCCAAACTTCCACCTGGAATTAGATCATTCACAAAATTGGTGGATAAGTTTGTTTCACAATACTCTTACAACATTTAACATGAGGTAACAATGCTAGACTTATGTAATACTAAACAAAATTGTGGAGAACCTTTCATGATGTTTCTACATAGATGGAGACGGTTAGCTTCATGATATCCTCGAACGGTGCCAAAATACGAGAAAACAAACATATTCATTGACAACCTAAATGGAAAAATGAGCTATCATCTCAAAATGCAATGCCATCAAAATTTTGAAAAGATGATTGATAATGGTATCAGAATGGAAGAAGCTATGATAAATAAGGGTGAGTTGAAGCTATACAAAGAAGGAGTTAATCCTCCTAACAACAATATTAGCAAAAATAACAATGATAGGCCTCAATTTTGGAATAGAAATCGAAATGTCAACAATGTAAAACCAAAACAACCAGTTTTCAATTTATCCACTCACTCAGCAACAGCTCAACAAAACAACAATCACAAAAAATCAACTTTCAACAATTTCTTTTGAAGGAAATTTACAAACATTGGTGAACCACTCGGGTCAGCACTAAAGACACTTCTCACAAAAAAATTGATTACTTTTCCAAAAGGAAGGAACTACGAACCTCAATTAAAACCCTCTTGGTGGAACGACAACCATTATTGCGATTTCCATCGAAACAAGGGACGTCACACAGATAATTGTCAGCGGTTGAAACATGTCATCCAATATTTGATTGATAATGGAGTACTAACTGTGGATGGACATACGACAAACGAATCTCATATGGCTTTCAAAACTCCACTTCCTAACCATGATAAGGGTGAATCATCAATAGTGCATAATGATAAAGGTAAAGCAAAGGTGAACTATGCTCATGCATATGATAATGTGGTAAATGTGATCATGGTTAAAGAGAAACAACATCACGAATCTACTCATGCTATTACAAGAAGCTAAGCTAGAGTTTTTTTTCCAGGTCCCACAACAAACACATCATCCACTGCAAAACAATACAATCTAGTGGATCAATTACAGAAAACGCTCGCGCAAATATCCATCTTAGAACTTTTAAAGCTTTCACCTGCACACAAAGAAATTCTTGAACAAGCATTAGTAGATACAATAGTGTCTAAGGATCTTGATATAGATCAATTCCAAACCATGGTGGGACATCTCACAACCCCTCACTTCTTATCATTCACCGAAGAAGATGACATGTCCTTTCAATATCCACATAACGCTCCCTTGCATATTGAAGTCCTCATTCACAAGACGCATTAAACATGTCCTAATAGATGGTGAAGTTGGCTTAAACATTTTCTCATTGAGTCTTGTCCATGCTCTAGGTTATTCAAAAGATGTAGTTGATCCCTGGAAAAAGATCACCATCAAAGCAGATGATGAAGAAGAGTGTTCCTCTAAAGGAATTGTGATATTACCCATCAGAGTGGGACCTTTGCAGATAGACACAACATGCCAAGTTCTAGACTTGGACTTATCATACAACATACTCTTGGAAAGACCCTGGATACATGACATACAAGATGTTCCATCAACATATCATCGGTGCCTAAAATTTCCCTACAATGGACAGGAAATCATGATCTCAATAGATTCAAGTCCATTCCAATACTGTAGTAATCTAAAACCAGCTCAAGAAGTCATTATTCCTCACAATAGAGAGGCATCATCTTTAAACACACAAACCAAAGAGAAATAATTTACCTCAATTTTGTTAAGTATGGAAAAACAAATACAGCTAAGAGATCGAGGGAACGAAGAATATTCACTATCACAATTACCACTTTCTCCTAAATCTTATGGAAAACCATTAAACTCTAAACATCAACCAATTGTGAAATATCTTCCAATATTTGATGGAGTATTTGTTAGTGTTGGGACCTTATCAGAGGAAACATAAGACAAGGATGTGTTATAGTGGCTATACAAAGATGAAGATGTCCAACAAAAGATCAACAATGTCAGAATACCTACCAAAAGTATGGAAAAGGATTTAACATTCTTCAAAAAATGGGATACACTAGAACATGTCTTGTAGAAAAAAGACAAGAAGGTATCTCAAAACCTATCCAACCTCATACTCAGCAGGCTACAGACAAATCAGGCTTAGGGTATGGACAAGTTACTCTACCAGAAGACACATCTTCTAGCCAACAACAAGATGAATATGAAAACAGACAAGAACAACTTCCAATTGAAAGGGAAGAAACAACTACCAAGCAACAAGCACAAACAAACATGAAATGGCAAAAGAAGCAATCCTCAAATCAATAGGAAAAACAAACTAATGGTACCTCCCAAGTAGCATTAACTCTCAATCAAAACAAGCACAAACCTAGTACTAATCAAGGAGAGCTCATAGCAAGGTTGATAGAACTCAATCTCAGTCCAAAAAAAGCTGAATATGAAAGAAGAAAAGATATAGCAAGAAAAGCAGAAGAAACAATTCAAACACTATATGAACAAATTTGTAGATTGCAAGCTGCAAGTGAGACATATTCTAATGAATGGGAATGGGATTCCTATCACTCTGAAGAATCAACTAAAGAAAATTGCTTTGAAGAAGATGTAGGAGTCGATGTAGTTCACATGTATGCATGACAAACATTAGGAACTATCCCACTTGAATTAGAATCACATTCAGCTGACTTGGACTTAATTGAGGATGATCAGGAGCTCCTTGTGCGAGGTCATTCAGATGAGAGTATCATTCTAGACATTGACATACATATCAAAAACTTTGACATATCTATCATGACCCTTGATACCCTTGAAACATCTCAACCTGATGACCCCTTACCTCTAATCCACCCTGAACTTATTGATTGGGAAAATGAAAGACATATTGGCATTGATACGTTTCCTAATGACCATGCCATATCTATATATCTTAATGCAATCGAACCCACGACAACTTTCACCAGGAATTTCAACAACGCATCTTCTAGTCAAGCAGGTGCCAAATCTCCCAATCGCAAAAGTGAAAATAAAGAAAAGAATATCAGGTCTAATGCTGAAAACCATTTCTTGGCAACATTAGATCAGGAAAAAGTAAAAAGAAAGGACACATCTAATGATGAAAACCTCCTCGAGGCGTCGAAATATGGGAGATTTGACACTTTACCTGCACACTATCAAGAAAGGTCATCCATTTTGATTGAACCAATAGAGGCAGTTAACATTGGTACAACAAAGCAACCAAAGATTCTACATCCAACAACTTCTCTGTCCTAATAAGAAATGTAATAAGAAATGGAATTCTTCAAACAACGACAAATCAATTTCACTTTGTCATATGCAAACATGCTAGGGTTGGATCTAGAGCTTATTATGCATCACTTAAATGTCAGTCCATGAGCCAAACCAATTAAACAGAAATTAAGAAAGATGCATCCTCATATCACTCTTCTGGTCAAAGCGGAACTAAAAAAATTATTGGATGTTGGATTCATTAGACCTGTCGCATATCCTTAATGGGTATCCAACATCGTTCCTGTTTCCAAACTAGATCAAAGTATCAGAATATGCACATACTTCAGAGATCTTAATAATGCATGTCCAAAGGATGACTTTCCTTTGCCTAACATTGACATCATTATGGATTTAACTATTGGACACTCCATGTTTTCTCCAATGGATGGTTTCTCTGGATACAATCAGATAAAAATAGCACCTGAAGATCAAGAAAAGACAACTTTCACATGCCCATGGGGTACTTTCTGCTAGAACGTCATGCCTTTTGGACTAAAGAATGCAGGTGTTACATATTAGAGAGCTATGACAACGATATTCCATGACATGATGCATACATTCATGGAAGATTATGTGGATGACATATTGGCCAAATCATACAACAGAGAAGACCATATAAGAATACTAAAAAATATCTTTGACAAGTTAGAACAGTATAAGCTACAACTCAATCCCAAGAAATGTATGTTTGGTGTCACTTTAGGCAAGCTATTGGGATACATTGTTTCAGCTAGAGGTATCGAAGCAGATCTGGCTAAGGTCAAAGCAATCATAGAAATGGCATCTCCCCAGAATATCAGTCAACTAAGATCACTCCAAGGAAGACTGGAGTCAATCAGAAGATTTGTTGCTCAACTAGTAGATAAATACCAACCATTTACTTATCTATTGCACAAAACTATTAATTTCAAGTGAGACCATCAATGTGAGGACGCATTCAACAAGATCAAGGCCTATCTCATGCAATCGTTCGTCCTAATGTTACCAATTCTAGGAAAGTTGTTGTTACTCTATGTATCAACCACCGAAGTATCATTAGGAGTTCTGCTTGCACAGCAAGACAATGAAGGAAAAGAGCGAGCCATTTACTACATCAACAGAACACTAGTGGGATACGAGCTCAACTATTCCCCAACAGAAAAAGCATGCTTGGTAGTAGTTTTTGCTTCTCAAAAATTAAGACACTATCCACTATCTCACTCCATCAAGTTGATAGCTAAAATTCATCCATTGAAGTATTTGCTTAACAAGGCAACATTAACAGGAAGATTAGCAAAATGGATCATGATCCTGAGTGAGTTTGATATTGAGTATGTGGACATAAAAGCTATCAAGGGGCAATTCATTGCAGACCAACTAGCAGAGGCACCACTTCAAGATGATCGTCCCTTATAGATTGAGTTTCCCGATGTTGATATCCTAACGGTCACCACAAAAACATGGCAATTATACTTTGATGGTTCATATACACAACATGGATTAGGAGCAGGCATTATATTCATCACACCACAAGGTCATACAATTCCAAAAGCATACAAATCAAGTTTTCCATGCATCAACAATACAACAAAATATGAAGCTTTGGTTACTGGTATCAAAATGGCTATAGAATGGAACATTACACAGCTACAAGTCTTTGGAGACTCTCAGCTTGTCATCAATCAAATTAATGATGATTACCAAACAAAGGATGAAAAGATAACGCCTTATAAAAAGATGGTTGATGATGTCAAGAAATACTTTGTCGAAATAACTTTTCAGCAGATTCCAAGGAATGCCAACAAAGCAGCTGACACCATGGCAACACTTGCTTCTTTACTTCAAACACAAGAAAATCAAGAGCGTTACGAATTCCTGGTGGAAGAGTTGTTTTACCCTGCACATAATTGTCTTGATTCCCAAACTATTTGTCACCTTGTTGGGCATGATTCCTCCCGCTATGGCCAAACTTACACATACTTGAAAGATAATATATGTTGGCAAATGCACACTCCAATGAGATATTGTAGGTGATTGAAGTTTTTGTCATTGATGGCAACCTTACAATCCTATGACACCGGCAAGGCAATTTATCGGCACTAGCAAGGTCAGACTCTACACCGGCACATAGACCACCGGCACTGGCAGTGAAAGGAAGCATACCGGCATAGAAGCCGACATGAATTTTATTTATAATATATTTTGTTAATTATTGTAAAATCATTGTAAGCCGACTTGGAAAGTTGTAAAATGACTCATATATATAAGAGTTCATTGTAGAACATTGTAGTAATAATGAAAAGAAGATGGAAGGAGATTATTAGGCGAAATAAGGCAGACCTATTATGCGAATTATAGGTTAAGGGTTTATGTATGAAGCATAGCTATAAACCGGTACTGGATCTGGCATAGTAGATGCTATTTTGAAGCAGTACAAGACATTGGATTTATATAATCCATTTTGTAAGTCAGTGAGACATCCCATTTTGTAATTGAGTAGTGAGCTCTAGGCACTTGGCCTTCCTGCATGTGCAGGCCCCTATTGTAGCAGTAATATTCTCTTATTAGCTAGTAAGTGAATATTGTGGGTCACAAATCCCACCGAGGTTTTTTCCACACCGGGTTTCCTCGTTAAACTACTATATTATGGTGTGTTTTTCATGTGGTTGTTGTTATCTCTATTTATTTCATTATTTCTTGTTTACCGGTACACAGTATTAATATGCTTTACATGTTTTAAGTTAAGAAAATCATTTTACCGGTTAGTTACTGATTCACCCCCCCTCTCAGTATCTATAGGAATCCTAACAATATCCTCCCTTTTGACTTATCAAAGAACCAAAAGAGAAACTTTATTCACCAATCCTCCCATTATACTCTCGTCGTGGATACCCTTTTTAAACGAGTTATGGACGGTACACTTTTAAGATGTCTTGAGAAAGAAGAATTTGAGAAGACCTTAAATGAATTCCATAATGACATTTGTGGCACTCATTCAAGTGGTCTTACCCTTTCGAAAAAACTCATACGCTTGGGCTATTATTGGCCAACTATGGAACGAGATTCTTTTCAGATAGCTAAAACATGCAAACAATGTCAGATCCATGGGAATTTGATTCATGCACCAGCACAAGAACTTAATGCTTTGGCAACATCTTGGCCTTTCTGCCAATGGGCTCTTGATCTAGTAGGAAAGATAAATCCTTCTTCATCAAATGGGCACAAATTCATCCTTGTAGCTACAAAATATTTCACAAAATGGATTGAGGCAGTACCTCTCATCAATATCACAGGAAAAAAAATTGTTGCATTTATCTTGAACTACATCATCTGTCGCTATGGACTACCCATGACCATTATCACTGATAATGGGCGACTGTTCAAGAATCAAGATGTTCAAGAGCTATGTGAGAAATTAAAAATCCAACACAAATTTTCAACACCCTACTATCACCAAGGGAATGGGAAAGCAAAAGAATCAAACAAAACTATTCTGAAAATCCTCAAAAAGACAGTAAATGATGCTAGCAAAGATTGGCATATTCAATTGAACCCTGATGCATGGGCCTACCATACCAGTATCCGCACACTAATAGGTGCCACATCTTTCTCTCTTGTCTATGGATCAAAAGCAATACTGCCAATAGAAGTAGAGATACCTTCTCTACGTGTATCATTAAAAGGCTTTATCCTAGATGAAGAACAATGAGTATCTAGATTGCAAGAGTTAAAATTGATTCACGAATGAAGACAAAATGCCTTTGATCATTTAAAGGTATATCGACAAAGAATGTGTTGCAGTTACAATCACAAGGTCAAACTGAGAGCATTTCAAGTTGGAGAACTAGTACTAAAAGAAAATTCACGCAACCAGGTAGATTGAGAAAAGAAAGGGAAGTTTGAACTAGACTGGTTAGGTCCATTTGTGGTCACAATAGTATTTCGGTCAGGAGCATATCAGCTATCAACATAGGAGGAGGATTAGCTTGACGACCCATCAATAGCATGCATCTGAAAAAAAATTATATCTGAAAAAACAGAAAAATCCACAAATAGTGAAAAAGTGGAAAAATCCAAAAACGGTGAAAAAAGAAAAACAAAAAACAAAAAAAACAATGGAAAATCAAAAAATACAAAAACACCAAAAACGGTGAAAAATAAATAAACAATAAAAAAAATCAAATATGAGAAAAAGTGCAATAAAAGCAAATGGTGAAAACCTGGCAAACAAGTGCTATCTGTCAGCTAGCTCTTCCATCTATTAGATCCTGCTTCCTTCCGCTTACATTCATTCTCCATCAGCATTGTTCATATCCATAATAAAAGCCTTTGTACATATGCAGGCATCACAGTTGATTTCTCACCATGGTTTGGATCATTGGGTATATCATAATGAATTTGTTTCTAGGCCTGGGGCAAAATCCCGCACCTAGCTGGGGGCAAATTTTTTTATCATTTTGAGCTTAATCAAATAGGTAGAACAATAGCTAGGCAACACTTGTCAAGTGAAAACTGAGACACATCCAACATTGAACACATGATCAAATTGTCAACCATCAAACTACCAAATATTAGTCTAAGCATATCACACACTTTTCAATGGATGATATCTTTTGGATAATGCTTTTAACACTTTGGTTCAACTTTTCTATCTTGATTTTCACTCTCATGATTTCTAAGTGACTCCAAGATGTCTTTGACTAGAGGAACAAGGAAGGAACATGATATTTTTCTTGTCTGTTGTCTGTAAATTAATCATTATTATGTGCAAATTTATCTCAGGACATGATCACCAAAGTATCATTGAAGACATTTCCAATTTGCATATAAAAATGGTTAATACTGCCTATTTATGCAAGCAACACTTAGGTCATCTTGGTTTAATTATACCTTGATGCTTGTACTAACTTGCAATATCAAAAATCCAGGAAATAAGTACTCAGGTCATCATGGTTCAATTATACCATCGATGTTTGCACTCACTTCCCATATTTAAAAAAAATCTAAATGATGACAAAATGCAATAACCCAGTGACTGGTTTGATCATAGCTTTGCATTTGCATTTGCATTTAGCTTTCATTTCATTCTTGCATGGGATCACACAAGCTCATCTTATCCAAGGTCACATCTATCACAAGACTCATCACAATATCATGATAAGTGTATACACAATCAGATTGGTTACTCATCTCTCTCCAAATATTGTCAACCCAACGCAAATCTTATGCTACCCCTCAACAGAACCAACATCAACATATTTGAATCTTCCTGCAACCTTATATCGACAAAATGCCAATTCTTTATCCAATCAACCTTATCAATTCTATAAATCGATCGCATCTAATCTATTCTATCATGTCTTATAAATGATGTATCTTTCCTGGAACCAGACTTTCTAATCAAGTCTTATACAGGATATATCGTTCCTAAAACCAGACGCTTTGATCATATTTGTCTTATATAGGAGGTGTCATTCCTGAAACCAGACTAAATCTTGATCTTATCAATGTAATCAATCTTGTCGAATTTCAATCAAGGTCTATCAATCATAACATCGAGAACCGCATCATCATGATCAAAGAACTCACACCTTCATCAATCAACATTGCAAAAATCAACTCATTTCTAATTAGGAAATCAATTTCGCAACGATTCAACCATTCCAAAGGTCAGTTATCTCAATTGATCTCTCGAGGGGACATCATCGTACCGTAATTTATCAATCAATGTCCGGGACATCCTATCGAACCAATATCATCATCAAAATGAGATTATTCTTTGAATCAACGCATCATCACACCTTGCTTCAAAGAGGGGCAAAATATATACACCTAAAAATGGTCTCAAGATAATTAATTGAATAAGCAATTATTGAATTAATCTCCCTTCCCAATTTAATTGAATTCATTAGCAATTTGATTAAATCCCTTTCATCTACTTATTAATAAATCTAAGGATTTATTTAATAGGTTCATTTCAATAGTCCCCTTTGATTAATTAATCCTCCCCCCATTTAATTCATTTCTTCTAATCTCCTAATTAATTAAAATAAATCAATTTATGAGTTGTTGAAAATTAATTAGTCTTTTCCTATTATTTGAATTTTTAAATTCAAATTACCCACATGCCTGCTAACTTCTAACCACCTAACCTAACCATCCCTCTAGCCTAACCCATTCTACCTAACTCTGGGTTTAACTAACCCTATCCTATCTTGTACATCCTAACCTCCTTATCCTAACCTCCTATTGTGTGGATATTCTCCCCTTGAGACACATGGCGCTTTGGCCACATGTCTCCTCTCTTGGACACTTGCCCTCTCATGAGCAAGGCTCCTTGACACTTGTCACCATAGAGATGACAAGTGTCCCTCCCTCCAACCTCTTCTCCAACCTCCTCCAGTTTCACCCTTGATATCTTCAGACTCAATCTTGACTGTTGATTCCTGCCACCTCACCCCTCGCCTTGGAAATCTTATAAATATCCCCCATTTTGGAGCACAAAGGATCTCATCTCATATCAATTTAGGCATTGTTACTATAGGCATATCCATTCTAGCATATCATTTGAGCATTGTTATTATAGGCAATTGCATCTTAGATCTAGTTTAATTTGATTATTTTCTAGCATAATTATTGAATCATGTAGCTTAATCAATCTCTTTTCTAGCTTAATTGCATCATCATCATAGCTTAATCATGCACATCATTAGCTTAATTAGACTCTTGGATCAATCTTTCATAATCAATCTCATCTAGCTTGCATATCATATCATTTCAAATCCTCCATCTAGGTGTAGTCAAGTCACTGGGATTGCTTATCCAGATCTAAGAGAAAATCCATACTCACATCTCTTAGGAGGTGATAGGTCACTTTGTCATGATTTATCTTTCATTTGCTTTTAATTTGCTAACCATTCTTGTAATGATCTATTGAGTGTTTGTGTTGTAGCTGCAGGTACCCTACTTCACACACACAACAAAGTCAGTTATAGAATTTCTTATAAATCCATCGGTTAAAGGATGTAATAAGTTATGCAATTTATCTTTTAGAACTTAGTGTGCTCTATTTTGTATCTTGAATAAAGGAAAGGAGATTCCATTTATGTCACCATTGTTGTTGTGAGTTCAATGTGTTGATGATGCTATTATAGTTCTTAGATTTGGTTAAGTTTCTAGAAGCTCATCCAAGGGGGCCCACTTGGGGAGCGTTCCATCTTTATTGAATTATTAAGTTCATTTTTGTCACTTAATTTCTTAGTTTATTGTCCTACAGCCACAAAAATTCCATTTTGTGTCTGTTCCTACAACCAAGTGAAATAGAGTATTATATTTTTAGTTAGTCATTAGGCGAGTGGTTGCTTCATTTAGTTCAGGTATAGGGGGCCTTCTATACAGAGTAGGGGTGGAAACAACGTTCCTATAGCTTTGGTGTTCCCACTTCTCCTTTGGTAACCATAGAGCAGACACCATATATCGTATACCACATCTGGAAAAACCACACAAGACATAATATAGCATAGTTCTAAATTGACCACAGGCCTCAGTAGTGGTGGCTGCTGACAAGTGAGAAATGAGATGCAACCTCTGCTACTACTGGCTTTGGCTACTGTGGCTATCTAGGCGGCTGCTTCTTGGTAAATAGAACCAATTGCTTCATATACAACTAAATAAACCAAATAATCGATATCTTAATCAGCCAAAGCCTGCACGGTGAAAGCTTTTCCTTCTCGCCGACCAGACAACCAACCATTCTTTCTCTCACTGCAGGGTGGAAAATGAAGATCGGGGGTAGTCCAAGGGTTGGACTACGGACCCAACCGCCAAGGTGGATGATTTGGGGGGCGCTCTCGTACGGGAAAGGAGGGAAAGATTCATTAAGGAAAGATTCTTCGTTGAAGAATGTCGTTGGTATCTGCCCAGAGAGTCGCTCGTTAACAAACTCCTTGGTCCACTGGGATGATGATGCCAAAGAGGACTGCGACTTTTCAGGATGTGTATATAGTTTGACACCTGCCCGGTGCTGGAAGGTTGGAAGGAGAAGTGTAGCTTTGAATGGAAGCCCCGGTAAACGACGACAATAACTCTAACTGTCCTAAGGTAGCGAAATTCCTTGTCGCATAAGTAGGGTCCCTCGCTCGGTCCAACTTCCTTTCTTTCTTCGGGTAGTCCTAATATAGTCAACCAGCTAATACACCAAACAACATAGAAAGAATAACAACCCACTTCAATCCATCATTGGACCCACCCCCCGCTAGTACAGAGGTAGGGGTTAATAGGATAGAATGATGTCAGTAAGGTAACATTAAATTTCATGCTTTCTATTAGTTTCCTATTAGTATCTTCAAGGTTAACTTAGCATTCCTCATGAGTTTCTTAGTGCACATATAGCACAGACCTGTTTCAAGCTATACGTACCCAGTTTGACAAGTAAATGTGTCCCTGTTAGTAAATTAGTAACCATGTGGTATAGGGAATTGAACCACTAAGTCAAGAATATATGTTTATGTTACTAAGGCATTATTTGGAACCAACACCAATTGATAAGCCACTTCACTTATTTCTTAGCAATCCATAACAAAATTGACTTGAGCTTCTCTTTATAACTTTCCTTGATGGAAGATTATTTATATGTGTGCAACCTATAATACACCATATCCACCACCACAAAAACTTCTCTTGGTATTCTTCTTATCAGCATATATATTTTGTTTTCGATTAAGGAAAATCAGGTTTTAAGGGACTCGAAACCCGCTTACATATGTATCTTTTGTTAATTTTGAGCTTACTACAAGTTACATTTCGATGTCCTTAGAATATCTTGTCTATGTTCAACAAAATCTTTTATTTCTAGTGCTCTACTATATGGTAAAATTAAATTTTAAAAAATAAAGAATCATATCCAAACAATATATTGAAAGGGGACACACCAATCATCATGTTCTAGAAAGTGGTGAGTAGTATTCCCCAAGATGCAACCATTTAACTCGAGTTAATTGTTGGCTAGAGACATAGTTTTTGAGATATTATTCAACCCACTTGTTCACTATCTTTATTTGACCATGTGTTTGACAATGGTAAATTTCGCTTGGTGTGAGATTGACACCAATAAAGTGAAACAAATCCTTCAAAATGCATTGTGAAATCTATTATCTCAATTGTTGATTATGCTCCTAAACAATCCATCTAATTGGAACACTTCCTTGACAAACAAATCAAAAAATAAGGGGCCATAAAATTAACAGAGATAACATGAAATATGCATATTTAGACAATCTATCAACTACAACATAAATGAAATCTTTCCTATGTACTTTGAGCAATTCTATGATGAAATACATAGAAATACTTTCCCATTTTTTTCCAATAGAATGGGAAGTGGTTGAGTAATCTTGTAGGAAAAACTTAGTCCCTTATTCTATTGGAAAGATGCATGCTCTTTGATAATCATAGGAACACCTTCCTTCAATCCTCTCCATGAAAAAATATCTCTGATTTTCTTATATGTCTTGAAGAATCATAGATGTCCCACTAGTGGTGCATAATAATAAGCTTCCAAGATCTTATTATTAATCTTCAACTCTAGTAAAATGTACTACACTTTGATATTGTAGAAATTATCCTATTTTCAATTGTATAATTGTCATCCCTCTCCACTCTATCAAGAATATCAATAGCAAATGAATTATTTGCATACTTTGTCATAGTAGTGACTCTCCAATATACAGATGGTAGAAATGTAATTGTCGGCTTCCTAGAAATTGCATCGAAAAAGATATTGTCCCTTTTACTTATTAAATGTCAAAATTATATGCTTAGCATTTGCTAACCCACTTTTGTTTCCTATCACTCAAATCTTGTTGACAAAGGAAAAAAATTAAATTATTATGATCTGATTTGACAAAAAGTCTTCCACATAGTAGAGATAATTGAACTTTTCTAAAGTATGCATTATCGCCAACATTTACTTCTCATAAATTGAGAGCCCTTTTCTACAATATTTGATATTTATACTCCAAATTTAATCTATGGTGTATTCTCTTTGAGATTGAATATCTCTAACATCTATTCTTGATGATCACATTCTATAACAAATGAAAGTGAGAAATATAGAATTTTTAAGTACAAGTCGCATGCTCATTACCTCCAACTTTCAAATGTAGCTTTTGCATCTTCTGTCCATTCAAATGATCCTTTCTTGGTCAAATTTGTTAGAGGTACAACAAGTTATGAAAACCCCTTAACAAACCTCCTATAATACCTACATGAATCAAATAAGCCTCTTGGCTGAGTCAAATTTGTATGAGGTGGACAATCAAGAATAGCTTAGATCTTCTACTAATCCACTTGAAATGCTTTGGCACTTATTATTTGCCATTAATATAAAAAAATTATCTTCCCAAAATCACAATTGGACATCTTTGCAAAGAAAGAGCATTTCTCAAGTATATACAAAAATATATCTAAATATTTCAAGTGTTCCTCCCATTTTTCCCTATTGATTAGAATGGCATAAAAGAAAACCAAAATAAAATTTCTCAAATTCTTACCAAAAATATGGTTCATACATTATTCGAAAGTTGTTGGAGCATTGGTAAGTCCAAAGGTATAACTAGGAACTCAAAGTGCCCACAGTGACAACAAAATTTTTCCTATTTTGAATATCTCGTTCCCTCATGAAAAATTGATGATAGCTAGACCTCAAGTCAAACCTTAAAAAACATAAAGCACTATCTACCTCATTTATCTAGGATAGTGGGTATCTATTCTTTAATGTCTTCTTATTCAAATCTTTGTAATCTATGCACATATGAATAGTACCATCCTTCTTCTTCACTATCACTATAGAAGGTGCAAAAAGGATGGAACTTGGTCTAATGTATCTCATATCCAAAATTTCCTTAATATACTCCTCAATCTCTTTTTTTCAATATTCTAAGATGGTGGCATGGAGTGAGCATAATAATCTTTGACCATGATTCCAACTCTATGATATGTTGAAACCTTCTATCTAGTGGTAGTCTAGAAGACATGTCATTAAAAACTACCGTATTCTTATCCAAAACAAATTGTATATCGATATAAAATGAAATATGTTTACCCTTGGAAGGCTCCTTTGACATCACCAAATAACTAGCAACCCGTACAACTTGTCTCTTGCAAAAAAATTATTTGCAGCCTTCTTGTAATCACTTGATGAGCTCCATATTTATTCTTTTTAGAATTACACCCTTCCCATCATATTTTAACTTGAGTTCCATTGATTGATAATTCATATAGTACTCTTCCAAAGATTTTATCCAATGTGCACCTAAAACCATGCTAGTATCACCTAAACCGATAACATCCAACTTTTGAATCCTCTTGTTGCATGGTAGATTGTAACCATCAACTAAATTGACATTGACGCCTTCAAAGTATCCTATTTTTAGTATTCGTATCTTTATTAAGCCTTTTTTAGAGTTGTAGACCTCAAGATCACTTGCAAACATAACGATTCCTTCCACAAGAGAGTATGCAAGATAATGAGCTTTCTTGAATATTGAGATATGAGATATGATATATATTACAAATATACAATCACCTTGGTTATATAGTTAAGGTGTGATATAGTAAGAAAAACTAACTTGTGACAAACATTAAATGCCTAATGCAAATATTAAATGCCTAGGTATCTAAAGTAAATGAGGTGTGCATGGCCCCATTATAACTAACTTCTAGAATGTTACATAGGATCTAAATAACTTAACGTGTGAATATGCGACCCCATCACTAGATAATTACAAGGTATAAGACCTTGAATAGGTACTAGATAATATTAATTTTGACACCTCCTTTATTGAAACTTAGGGTGATTTAATAATTATACAAATGATGCAATATTTAGGGATGGGTCTCTACTACTAGGCCATGTTAGGTACCCTATGTACAAATGATTTCTCAAAGATGGAGGAAAGAAAAAAAAACACATGGGAAAAAATCTCCTCCCTAAAAGAGAGAATGAAAAAGAAGATCATATACAAGTGATAAAATAATTGATGTCTCTTGGAGATCTCATCAATACCCCACAAGAACTACATTCACCATAAATATATAATTGAAATATCCCCATAAGAGATAAAGAGGGAGACTAAGAAGCCCCATTCTAATGAATAATATATGTAGTATAGTAAATTGTATCCTCGTACAATTTCATACTCACTTGGGCCTCACTTTGTCATTTCTACCTTATATGCCCTAATATTGCCTAATTATGCTCACACAAACATCATACCTTCAATCTTCATTTTGTGCTTTTCTCTCTGGTACTTAATTCAGCCTTGATGGACTGGTCAAGTGTGCCTAGCACCCTTGACCTCTAGCATCCTTGTCTAGACGAAAAGGGCCCAAATTTGGACCCTCCAATGGTTAGAAAATCTTAGGCAAGAATATATTTCTCGTGTCAGCCTTATTCATAATTTCAAACATATTTCATGGGGTGAGGTATAAAAGCAATTCTTAACACCTCATTCGAAAAAAATCTCTCCACAAGTTTCCAATTGCACTTTTTCAAATTCAAGTGAGAAAGTAATCAAGCATTATTAAAGCAACAAAGCAAAGGTCAAACATTCATATTTCAAGCATTCAAGATGGCATTCCTGATCAAGTTCTTATGAAGACATCTTTATATTCCTACATGACAGCATCAACTTTTTCATGAATACTTCAAAGAAAGATTCATAAAGGTATAATATTCCAATTTGGCATTTCAATTTCAGATCTAGCCCCTTCCCTATCAAGGCACACTTTTCATAATTCATCACAGGGTTAATTCTAAAACCAAGGTCTGACCTAGGCAAACCCTTATTAACCCAACAACATTTTTCCCTCTTGTGTTTGTAGGTAACAAGATTTGAAGACAACAATTATAGATCTAAGAAGAATAGATAGAAGTGCATAGAACTAGTTTTTGCAGAAGTCAAAGCCCTAGGTCAAGGTCTCCTAACATCAATGTTCAACACTTTTCCAACAAAATTTTAGGGAGATACTCAAAGTAACATCCAGGTTCTAAAAATATTTTATTTGTCTTCATTTGACAGTTTTTGAGAAGGACGCTTAGCATCACTACTCCAAATTTTTTAGTCTTGATTCTAGCCTCAAGTTCTTCTTAGCTTCCTATTTCAAAATCTATGCTTTGTGTTTTCATATATGTTCTGAAACTATTTGTGTATGTTGATCATTGTCAAATTTGCATCATCAACCCTAGTTTTTGTATTCAATTTACATCATTTTCATAGCTCATTTTTAACTCAGCCCAAGGAGTACTAAATTCACATTGTGCTTAGCCCCTTTCCCATCAAATCAAAAGTTGAACCAATTGAGTTTATTCTCCTTCCAAATGTAATTATTGGAAATAGGTTTTAGTCCTAGTTTGCATGCATAAACTTGTGAACCCTATTTACACCCATCACATTTTTGGTGAACCCAACATAGTGTTATAGTATCATAAATTGTAAACCCTTACAATTCTACACTCCTTTTTGTGTCCTTTCCTTAGTGTGTTTCCTCCTAGCTCTTATCCAACCATATTTATTGCCTTTGTACTGCAAACTTGTAAGAAAGTTAAGTAGTGGAACAACTTCCTACACTAACCTTAAGAGGAGGGTAATGAATTGTTTTACAAACCTTCATAATAGTTATAGAAACTTTAAAAAAAAAAAACATGAATAACATGCATGCCACAACACATTGATTTACGTGGAGAAAACCCTTTTCGGAGAAAAAAACCACACTCTAAAAGTCCCTCAATATATTATTTGGAAATCAACAAATTATAATATACTTGTAGAGAAATCTTCTCATAAGAGTATCACCCATAGAGATTCAGAGGCAGCTAAACAACTATTAGACTCTTACACACAACCTCCATCTCTCATGCACCTAATATATGAGAGATACAATACATAAAACTGTCAAATGATATTACAAAACTATGGGCTAAAATGACTCAAGAGTGGCACCCATCTTATCTCCAATACAAGATGACCTATGAACTATCAATACACACACCAACACATGTAATTCCCTTTTACAACTGATTTATGTGTCCACCATGTTTTAATATTTCCTATTTTAGGAGACCCAAATTTTAAAGGCCATAACTTTTGAATCGAGTGTCCAATTGATGAACTGTTTGAAGCGTCGAAAAGCTTGTGACATTCTTTATCAATCTATAACCTACTACACTAGATATGGACACTTTTGGGCCATTTTAGAGCCTCTAAGGCCCTCAAAATTGACTCCAAAAATTTTGTTCGCAACATTCAAAAATAAAAACTTTAATATCTTCAAATATAGACATGATCTTACAACAAAATTTTATTGGCATGCTTATCTAGCCAATTTGAAGCTTTGGGCCAAATTTTGGACCAATTCATGCTCAAATGAAAACTTACTTAAAATAGTAACCTTATGTATAAGTAAGGTTAAGACACCATTTTCCTAACATTATCCCACTTGTAGAACACCTTGCAAGAGAAAAGGGACTATCTACACAATAATTTAATTGCTAGATGCCATGAGACCCATAGAATTTGAACACCATTTCAACTTATTTGTGCTCATAACCTTAGTTAAATAATCTACAACATTCATCAAATTCTCTACCTTAACCAAATTCACTCTATCATCCTTGACCATATCTCTAACAAAATGATACTGAACATTAATGTGTTTGGTTCGAACATGAAATTTGGGATTCTTATCTAGGTAAATCAAACTCGCCTATCACAATAAAATGTCACTATACCTTGTTTTATTCTAATATTTGATCATAGTCTCTAAAGCCAAATGTCTTGTTTATAAGCATGAGTAGTTATCATATACTCTACTTTAGTAGTGGATAGATCAACCAAAACCTGTCACTTACTCATCCAATTGATTGCATCACAAATAAAGTGAACACAACCACTGGTGGATCTTCTGTTATCAATATCACATGATCGGTTTGAATCCACATAACCATGAATATCAAGGGAAATCTCATCTCCTATCAAATTGCCATGATAACACGGAATATTCTAAGGTAGCCTTCAAATATCTGAAGACCCTTTTAACTTCATCCCAATGAATTCTACTAAGATTAGAAATATATTTGGAAAGAACTCCTACATCTTGGGTAATGTCTAGTTTAGAACAGATAATAACATGCATCAAACTTCCAACTGCACTTTGGTAAGGTACTCTACTCATGTCTTCCATCTCTTATGGAGATGTAGTAAAATCCGAAACAAATAACTTTGTTTCAATTGTAAAAGAAGTGCATAGTGGTCTACAATCATGCATGTTGAACCTCTGTAAATAAGAATTCACATACTTACTTTGGCCTAGCCATAGCTTTCAATTCACTCTATCCCTTCTAATTTCCATCCCAAGAATGTGTTTCATTGCACTAAGATCTTCCATTTTAAATTTAGCAACAAGTGGGGACTTTAGTTCTGAAATCATACAATTTCCCTTTACCAATGAATTACATATCATCAACATATAATGTGATGTATAGGAAATGATCACCATCAGTTTTGTAATAAACACAAGGATATGATTTAGAGCACTCAAATCCCAAACTTTGTATCAAATTTTGGTACCACATCCGAAGACTGTACTTGAGGCTTTACAAAGATATCTTCAATTTACAAACCAAATTACTTTTACCTTTTACCACATAGTGTTCTAGTTGTGTCATATAAATGTCCTCCTCCAAATCACCATGACATAAAACAACTTTCACATCCATTTCCTCAACGTCTAAATCATAAGCAACAATAATAGAAAGAAAAAATCCAATGGATGTCATCAATTCCTCTAATGGATGTCAGTAATAGATGCTTAGAGACATCAATTCTAATCTTATTTCTCCCATTCTCATAAAATAAGGAGCCAAATATTTATATTATTTTTAACCCATTACCTTATCTAGTGTGACTTACAAGATAATCATGAAGCTTATTATAAATCACATAAAATAGTGTTTGGCTCCCCTAATATCTTTTGAGAAAGGAGGATTTGTGAAAGGACATCAAACATAATATGGGATAGCTATGAAAATTGAAGCTATCCACTCTATGACTTAATACAAAGATAAGGCCATGCTCATTAAACTTTATATATTCAAAGCTTATGATAGAGTTAGATAGTCGTTCCTTCGCAAAATCTTATTAGGTTTTTCATTTTTTTTCTCTAAGTTGGTTGATTGGGTTATGAGCTATGGAACATCAACTTCATTCTCTATTTTAAATAATTATGTTGGAATTTAAACCTCTTTGTAGATTCTCAAGAACTTGGACAAAGAGATTCTATATCTCCTTATGTACTTATTTTTATTAGTTAACGGTGTAGGTAGATTTTTAAATCTTCATGAAGATAATGGTATTAATTAGGGATGGACATGGGCCTATATTATGGAGTCTCAAACCCACCTTTAGTTGGTAGATGGCATGACCTTGATGGGTCTAGCTAAAATTGGGGAGTCTTCAAAATTTAGAAATATGTCTCATTTATATACCTATGTAATTTTGATCAACAAATCAATGAAGATAAATCCAATATTTTATTTTTCAACATGCTAGAGCCTATTCAACTTAGAATTTCTAATATTCTTTATTTTTGAGTTGGGACTGGGTTTGCAAGCTAAAAGAGAATGGATGGCTTAGTCTTAGGCTATTTGAAATCACTAGTTAGGCACTCATCGATACTAAATTATATTTGTTGAATATCCAGGAAACTGAGAGGGGGAGAATCAATTGACATTAAAAAAACTTCTTTAATATTTACTCATAGATCCGAAACAACTAGCATAATTAATCAAAACAAATAAAGCATGAAAGAATAAACACATGTAACAAATCAGACACAGAGAACACCAGAATTTATGTGTAAAACCCAATAAGAGAAAAACCACAGAGAATGCTAATTCTCAATATAAAAACATCGATTAAGATGATTTTTACAAAGGATGGCTCACTACCAAGATGCTCATTGCAGGAGGGCTCACTTCCCAGAAAGGATCATTGCTAAAGAGAGAAAGATAAAAGAAAATTTGCCACTGAAACACAATCTTCACTATCAGAACTACTTCTGGTAACAATTCACAACACACCTTTACACATCAATTGGATTATTTCAATCTCGCATATCTTCAACACAAAAAATCCATGCTAACTCATCCAAATCATACTCCTACATATACCATCTCCGAAAAAACATAATCCTCTAAGTCAACCAAGACAAGATCTAAGGTCACCACTTAACATTCTAGTGGTGGGAAGGAATGAGAAGTGGATCACATCACAACGTCCCTCATCGAACATATCAACATGTTACATACATCTACATGCTATATAACTATCATTACACAACCTTGATGTCTAGACCAACACACTCGACTTCTGGATTAATTTAGACCCAAAAATAGCACTAAAACACATGTTTTAAAAAGACAGAACATCCGGGAAATCTCCAAACGCTCGACAACATCTCATATATACACTATTGCTCAACATACCACATCCAGACCTAATTCAGACCAAGAGATTTGACATCAATGATAATATATAACATAATGCTAACAATCTCCCCCTTTGTCATTAATGGCAACATCCATCAAGACAATAAACATATCAACATCATACTCTCTCTCCCCCTTTGACAACAATGAAAAATGCGGGCAAAACTCCCCCTATGAAACTCATTCCTACTTCCCCTATGAGGAAGCACCCAAGCATCAGTCGAGATAAGAATATAAAAGCTACTCACTAGACCAATGCACATCAAAATGTACATTAGTTCAAACTAGGATGGGGTAATACCCTTAACTTTTGTCGAAGATACTCAAAAGTATCCTTACACAATGCCTTAGTAAAGATATCTGCAATCTGCTCCTTTGTAGGTACATACTCAAGTCTGACTTCATTATCTAACACTTTTCCCCTCAAGAAATGGTACCGAATAGATATATGTTTTATTCTGGAATGTTGTATCGGAATCTTTGAAATATTGATTGCACCAGTATTGTCACACATGATTGAGATAGGGTCATCAAAATTTACACCAATGTCCTTCAAAGTCTACTTCGTCCTTAAGATTTGAGTGCAAGATGAAGATGTTGCAATATATCCTGCTTTAGCTGTAGATAGGGACACCGATTCATTCTTCTTACTTGACCAAGCAACCAACCGAGATCCGGGAAATAATGCTCCTCCATTAGTAATTTTCATGTCATCAACACTTTCGCCCTAGTCCGCATCTGTATAGACTGTCAGGGTGAAATCTGAATTCCTTGGATAACACAAACCAAACTCTTCTATGCTTTTAGATATCTGAAGATCCTTTTTACTACCACAACATGTGATTCTTTTGGTTCTTGTCAAAATATGGCTGCCAAACAAACTACATACACGATATCCAGTTTGGTAGCAGTCAAATATAACAGTCTTCCAATCATTGACATGTACTGATTTGCATCTGCCATAGAAGATTTATCATCTGAAATGCCAACATCATCCTTAACATAATATGCTTTCTTATTAAACTTTCCCTTATTTTTCTTAAACTTTTGTCTCGTTCCCCTTTCCGAACATCTAGTAGCTATATAATTGATCTTTCCACATCTAAAACATTTAAAGGGTAACATACCTTTGTACTTGTTGGTGCCTTTCTTCAATTTCCACACAAATTTTGCTTCCATCTCATCTGGGCTCTCAACATCATCTAGATCATCTTCAGATGCTTTGAATGTTGTCTTTGATTTGTCTTTGTCCTTTCCAAACTTTCTCACTTGAAATGTAGTTAGGGTACCAAATAGCTGCTCTTTAGTAAACTTCTGGTAGTTTTGTTACTTTCATCATAGTTCTAGCTGCCTCTTGTATAGTTATGTTCATTCTTTATCTGTTATGTTTTGATGCTTTCATGCTTTATCTGTTTTGATTAATTATGCTAGTTGTTTCAAATCTATGAATAAAACTTAAATAAGTTTTTTTTATTGTCAACTAATCCCCCCCCCCTCTCTTAGTTGTTCGTATATTCAACAATTGGTAACAATATTGATAATAGTGAAATATGTATAAACCTTGGGAAAGAATTATTAATTACAAGTATCAGGGAGGAGTGGAGGATAAGGGCGTCCCACAAATGGACTTGGCTAGGAAGTGATCCATGATTTGGAGGACAATTAAATGGGGGGATTATCCCACAAAGAATTTTTTCTTACATTATTAACAAAGGAAATAATGCTTTATTTTAGATTGATTCTTGGGATAACAACCCTCCTAGTCTCTCTTATTTTCCCTAGCTTTAGTATTTGAGTAAATTTATTTTAGAGGCAGGATGGTCAAGAGTTATTGATTTCAAGTATGCTATTCTTATAGGAGGTCTTTGATCTATCGTTGGAAAAACCTCCAAAGTTGTACATCTATTGAAGTTCAAGATATTCTTGTTTTTATTCTCACTAATCACCCTTGATGTTATTTGGAGGTTCCATATATTCTATCTTTGTGCTATGACACTAAGGGTGTTTATTTTGTTACTCTTGGAAATCCTTTCTTATAGAAATAGAAAGGATAGAATTGTGTTTCCCCTTGGTGGTGGAAAATTTGGAATAAAATTAGTTGACCTAAATTCAACATGTTCATGTATCTATTAAACCAAACAATGGCTAACTTGAGAAAACATTAGAAAAAGAGGATTCTAGGGACCTTCCATTCATGTCCTTTGCAATAACAATGTAGAATATAATAATCACCTTTTTCAATGCCCCTTTTTTGCAATGATTTAGAGCTTATTTTTTAATATCTCAAACATAGATAAAATTATTGCCTCCTTTTTAGAGTTTTGGAATATTATTGGTTAATCCTTAATTACTACATCCTTAGTTATTGGCAAATTTGGTTGGAGAGAAATTGAAATATTTTACATGAGTGTTGAAGTATATTTATGCAAGTTTGGTATAAGATTAGGAGTATGTTCAAAGAAACTATCAAGGCCAAGTTTTGTATTGATGGACATTTATCCTCCTTGGATGTTCATGTTGCTAGAATTTTGAAGTTATTCCCTTCAAGTCCCAGATAAACTAGTGTTAATCATAGTTTTAATCTTCTCGAAAGGTAGATAGGTATGGCAAGTGGTCTCCCCCTAGTGATTTTCTTAAGATTAATACACATGGCTTTACTTGTGGTAATCTGGGTATTGCAAGGATTGGTGAAATTGACCAACATTGTAAAGTCTCTATTTACTTTTTTCGCTACCTATATAAGAGTGCATACAAATAACCAAATGGAGGTCGAGGAAATTCCTAAGGAATTAGTAAAGGAAAATTGTAGAATTGGATGGAAGAAGATTGTGTGTGTAATGGATTTTATGATCATGGTTTCCTTGTTGAATAAAGGAAATTTATAAGATTCTCATTGATATTGGCTTAGGTAATTTGGAAAATTCTTCATATGTCTTCAAATTTTAAGTCAATATCTTTGTCCACATACCTAGAGAGTGGAACAAGGTGGTACATTGTTTAGCTAATGGGCCTCAAAAGAGATGCATAATTGGAATGTTTTAGATTGGAATGGGTTGGTCCAAAATAAAACCAAATCAATTTTTTAACTTATCTAAAATGATTAGCTTGAATAGATTTTGGGTATTGATTAGAGGGGAGTCTAGCATTGATGAAATTTTTAATAATATTATTCAAAATGTAGAGTGGTATTGTGGGAATCCTTTGTGGATTTCTCTTATTTGGATTGTAATGATGGCTATGACTATTTGGTAATCTATTTGATGTGTGTTTAAGTAGATTTTTTTAAATTAATTTTTTTTAGCCCTATAAAAAAATCCTAATAAATTCTATTATGGAATTTAACTTATTATAAATCTAATCACCTTGACAAACATGGTTTCAAGATTAATTGTTGTTATTAGTTCTTGGCTATGGTAGGATACTGTAGTAGCCATACTTTTTTTTAAATAAAGATAAGTTGTAAAAATTTTGACAAGTAGATTATATGTATGTGTTATGTAGTTTTTTTTTAACAATATTTCACTAAGATAAGATGCACATTTTATATAACAATAAATTTTAAAAATATAATTTTTCAATTGTAATTAGGCATTGATTTTATTTTGTAGATTATTGATAGTGTTTGGATTTAGAATTAAAATTTACTTGCAATTTAATTATTTGATTTAGGAATTTATGAATTATGTTATAATTGTAAATGTTTTTGTATTTATATGTTATAAAATCATGTGAAAAATAAGTAAATAGAAAACATATTTTATATTTGTAATCATGAGAATTGCATGCTATGCACTTATTTATTACAAGTTTATTCTGATTGAGTTATTCTTAACACAATGATTATTATATAAGGTATGTTTCAATGCCAAAGTTAGTAGATAACCTAAAAGTAACTTGATTCCATCTACACATATCTAGAGGCTGGTCCTAATTCTCTATTTTTTGCATCCATTGGCTTAGTTCAATTCCACAAGTGTGAAAATGACACCAACACATAAAATTCATATTTAAATTATGGGCCCATGTTGAATCCCTTCAACTAGTTAATATATTAAAATTGAGTACAAAATGTGTTAACTTGTGTTGTGTTGTTGTATTTAAAGGAAAATCCTAATTTACTATCAATCATCAAAGAACAATCCTAGAACATTGGAGTACTTTAGCCTTAACATTACATTACCTTACTAGACATTATTGCATGGTTTCTTTTTATCTTTGAACTATTTGACCATATCATTGAATTGAAAGCAAAGGCTTGACTAAATAAATCTCACCATTTGCTCCCCGTATATGGTGAAAAAAATGATAATGATAAACTATTGCAAAACCACAAAAGACCCAACCACAAGAAAAACCCTAGTTCTACAATAAATCATTCACCATACACACTAATGGGGAAACCTAAGAACATGCAAATCAACAAATTGAAACAATAATACCATTCACATGCCAAGTATGGTTTGATCTCCATTGTCTCCTATCTACATTGATCTAGTTTGATATATTTGCTCTCAGATTTTTGTATTGTGCACAAGAGCACAACAAAAAATAGATTGTGGTTGTAAAGTCGCTTGATTGCATAAAGATTGTTGGATTAGATTAGGATTGTGAAAGGATAAAGGAATCCTCTTATATAGAAGACACTTCAGAAAATGGAGGGATAAGATTAAGAGGTAAAAGAAATAAATAGTCAGCTAGGATTAAAAGATAGGTAAAAGAAATAATAAAATAATGAAGGGGGTAGGTAGAGGAAAATTAAGAGATAAATGACATGTCATGAAGAGAAAAAGCTAATGAATTAATTAAATAAATTAAAATTCATTTGATTAATAGAGGAAGTGGGACAAATTAAATAAATAAAATATTTATTTAATTTAAGGAAAAGATTATTCAAATAAATAAAAATATTTATTTAAATAAGGAAAGGCTAGAAGAGGATTAATAAATTAATTAGATAAATAAAAATTTATTTAATCAATAGAAGGCTTAGGATAAAATAATTAAATAAATAAAATATTTAATTAATTAAGCTAGGATAATTTTAGGTGTCTATACTCCGAATACACGAGTGAGAGGTGATGGGACAAAGCTAAGAGGGTTGACTTTGATGGTGGGATTGATAATTTTTTACTTGTAGTTTAGTTTTGTACCTTGTCAATCTAGGACGTAGAATTTATGAAAGATGTTGGGGCTATATGTCTAAGGGCTTAAGGCAACAAATTAAGTGAGAATGATATGCAACAAATCACACAAGAATGACCGAAGATGTAAATCCAATTCACTATCAAGTTGTTTTTGTTTTGTGACAAGAAGTGATAGGAATTGTGCCTGGAAGAGAGACAAGAGCAGTAGTGGTAGAAACTATCATAGACTACAAAATAACAGTAGCAAGTTCCTATATAAATTTAGAATAAACTCACACTTTTACACTTTGATTTTAAAACAAACCAGCATTGACAAAATATCAATACCTAAAATGAGAATCGGTTTTAAAGTAGGTCGCAAACAACCATAAGATAATTAGACACACGAAATAAAAATGCTGCAATAAATTAAATTTGTTTACCTAATCAAATGAGTTGAAAGAATCCCAGGTAACCCGAGAAGTGGGCCCTACCTCCTTGGTTCATTTGGTGATGAAATGAGAATGCTTGTCTTTACATGAAACTAAACATACAAGTACATAATACCATTAAAATGTATATCAAAACATAGTGAAGGTTCATTCATATATATTGATCATGATACCTTTTCAAGTATTGATACATATATATACTAATCGATATGGTTTTGGTTTTGTTTTGGCCTATGACCAAAAAACCAAATTCTTAACAAAAATAGATTATAGGTTGTTGGCCATAATTTTCAAACTGTATATAACAAATAAAGGTATTTTTAAACATAATGATACATCAATGTTTATACGTTTAACAACTTCATTATTCACTAGTTTTCCCTCGTCCATGTGCTCAACAACTAAAAACTCTCCTCTAATTTTCTCCTATC
Organism: Cryptomeria japonica; assembly: GCF_030272615.1. Lineage (NCBI taxonomy): Eukaryota > Viridiplantae > Streptophyta > Pinopsida > Cupressales > Cupressaceae > Cryptomeria > Cryptomeria japonica. Next base: position 685,559,467 of record NC_081412.1, read on the forward strand.
ATTTTAGTCATGAAAACTATTAGCATCTTTATAAATTTCAGCATCTTTGATCATTTTAAACTTGTCTACACTTTATTTTCTAAGGCAAATAGTGATAGGAAGAATAGGGAGGATAATAGAAATCAAGGGTAAAAAGGAAAGCAAAGAGAAAATAATAAGACTTTCCCATCCTCATCAAGAGGTAGTAAAACCAAATTAGGTAGTAAGTTGGACAACACTACCTGATTGGAGAAGCATTACAAGTCCTTACATGATAAATGTAAGGTAGTGTTGGTATTGTGTTGTCATTGATGTCAACCGGTATAGAAGAATGCAACTGGTGTGATAGATTGTTGGTATTGCTATCATTGATGTCAACCAGTATAGGATGACTACCGATATAAGAGATATATATGCAACACTGTCATATAGGAGTACATGATGAGATATCTTTGATATCACCTTGTGTTGCAGATCACCGATAAGGCAAGGAAGAGAATGTCATTCAGAGGAATGATCACTGGAGTCACTAGTACACAAGTTAGTGCCTGACTTATGTGGATGAAATGGACAGGTTGCTGATATAGTGTATCACCAGTAAGGAGAGTATGTCAACTGATAAGTGAACTGTTGACAATGGGTAGGATGCTTGGATGTTGTTTGTGATGAAGAGGCAGAATGTTACCTAAATCACATCAACACGGGAGGAGAAGGATGTACAAGTTATCGGTATGTTGAGAGTTTGCAGATCAGCAGGGCTCCCATCGGATGAAGATGCAGTCACCATGTGAAGAGATGACTGACAGTGAATGTGCCCACACTAGATCACATGTGCCTGGTTGAAGACATGCTACACAGATAGGGAAGCCACATGAGTATATTGCAAGATGCAGTTGACAAGGTGTCACTCCACCAATATGTTCAACTTATCTCCTATTATGCATAATGTACATTATAGTTCTGTGAGATAAGGAAGAAGAGGTAAAGGCAAGTGTTTAAAGGCTCACACCAGATCTACCAGTGAAACAAAAGGGATGCTTCGAGTACATGAAATCGGGGTTATGCATTGGACCGAAAAGAAGGCATGTTGGGATGATGGTACAAATGAAGAGTGATGGGTTTGTCACCTTGACAAACCGACAGAGATGTTATTCAAGATGATGAAGAAGGAGGCATAGTGGTGCATCTAAAAATAGAGAATGAAACCAGCATGCAGATGGCTTAGTTGGAAACCACTAAAGGATGATGACATGTTGTCATCAGGATGGCTACCGGTAAGGAAGCGAAGAGGCTAAGAGATGTGACTCTAACTGATGAGAATGAACATGCTTTGGATAGACATGTCTAGTGACCGGTTAAGGAGTTCCATCGACAGTTTAGCATAGAGCAAACATGAGAAGTTAACTGGTAAAGTGTAAGATATTGGTAGGGTTAGTAAAATGACAGAAAAGAAGAACCGATTGAGTGTTTGGTCGATGATCCTATCTGAACTGACACACCGATCCAATCTGGCAGTTGGTCGACATGGATGCCATGTGGAGTCAAGATGGCGGACTTGCATGTAGCGATAGATGGAGTGTGCATTGACGAGGTAGTTGTAGAGTTGGTCGACATTAATGGAAGACCTCGTAAATCATGGGATGTGTTGCAGAGCCATTGCAGAGGTTTGCGGCTCAAGATCTAGAGGACAACTGAGAGCCAGCTCATAGTGATTGAGGAGATCAAGGAAGATGAAGAAAGCCGCATGATCAATCTTGGTGTTTGACCAAGAAATCAACCGATAGGGTAAAAAGCAGATTGCCAAAGATAGAAGGCATGATCAAGAAGGCACAACAATGGCGGTGATGATCAAACTATTGTCTGGGCAATTAGATCAGACACAGATCTGATTGGATTTGGTTTACCTTGAGGTTGATGAGGAAACCCTAACCACCCATATTTTTGAATTATCTTTTGGCGGGAAAATCAGGTTATAAATAAGGAAGCTAAAATCATTGAAGGTTGCAACTGGATAGAAGAAGGTAGAGTTGCTGTGAAGTGTGTGAGTGCTGCATGAGAGAGCTAGATCAGTCACAGAGAAAATAGCTAAGGATAGCAGTGACTGAGGGAGTGAAGGTTAAACCGGTGATAGGGTTTAATAGAGGGTTAACCAGTATGGTTTGAGCAACCAGTATAGCAGCTAGAGTGCATTTGAAGAGATAACTGGTAGGACCTTGTACCGACATGTAGACAATTGAGAAGACTAAAGAGAAGAGCAACAAGGAGGAGATCCGATAGAATAGAAGAAGAGAAAAGGTGAACTGACAATGTAGCAACAGAAGAGTGAACCGGTGTAGTAGAGAAGGTGTCTCACCGACAGAAGGAAGTTGTGTGCAGAGGTTACAAAACTCTTTTGTAACCAGGATATTACTTTTGTATTTGAATGTTTATTGTGATCACTGAGTTGTAGCTCAGTGTAGGGGTTGTAGCTCCATTGAGTTGGTGCCCATAAACTAGCAGGGGTTATAGATCCTTTGGGTTGTAGCCCACAAATCAGTTAGGGGTTGGTTCTCCTTGGGTTGGTTCCCTAAATTAGGGGTTGGTTCTCCTTGGGTTGGTACCCTAAACATTGTAACAAAGATTCATTGTGAGGCGGGATTGGAGTAGTAGACTCCAGTATCATTGCTCATCGAGGTTTTTCCCATCTTGAGTTTTCCTCGTACATACCGGTGTTATGTGATGTCCCTCTTGTGTGAATTCATTTGTGTTTAGTCTTCACACTAACCGATAAGTCAACATTTAGTTAGATCTGTTAATAGGTATACTCACATAAGGATAGTTAAAGGGAAAATTTTGAGAACCACTGATTCACCCCCCCTCTCAGTAGTGCATTGTGTCTAAAAATTGGTATCAGAGCTTAGGTAACCCGTTTATCAAGCTTTCTCTTGCTTGGGTAGATTCTGGCTTAAGGACACAATGGTCTATTTAGTGTCAATACCTACTCCTATGTTTAATGGATCAAACTATGCCATTTGGAGTTGCAGAATGGAAATCTACTTGTCCTCCCTAGGATATGAAGTCTGGATGGCGGTTGTTAATGGTCTCCCTAAGAATGCCAGTCCTCCCACCTACTCTGAAGAAGAAAGAAGATGCATGTGCAATGAAGAAGCCATGAAGGCCATATTCAGTGGGCTCACCGGTGATGTTTCTTCACAAGTGGATAAGTGCAGATCAACAAAAAGTCTATGGGATAGATTGAAGAAGATGTATGGAAATGAACCCTGCACCACTAGATTAGTTTGTGGAAGTGAGAAGAACAATGTTGGAGACACATGCACGGATGACAAAGGTAGATCAGATTGTTGCAGTAGCAATGATGAAGAAGGAACTCATCTCTTCATGGCACAAGAATCTGAAGATGAGGTGCACACATCTAAAAGTGATAAGGAAAATGGATCCCATTAATATGAAGTGTTTGACAATGATAATGAATAAAATGAAGAAGAAGGAGACAAGGCAGATAGATCTAGCCAGCAAGATCTATTTGATAGTGAAGGTGAAGAAGAAGAGGAAGAAGAAGCTGATCATGAAGGAGAGCTTGTAAATGCACTTGAAGAACTCAGTAGAGTAAGAAAGGAATACAAGCTATTCAAGAATGTTGCTATTGTGGAGCAGAACCAGTTGATAAAATGCCTTGAATAATCTGAGAAATGCATCTCAAAGTTGAAGTCTCAAGAAGAAGGCACCAAGGAGTGTCGGTGTAATGATCTAGCATTTGTGCTAGAAGTCAAAGACAAAGAATATCTACAGTTGGTTGGAGAAATGGAGACTCTCCGAAATTACCTTGAAAAATGTCAGGATGAGCTCAAGATAAGAATCTGGTTTGATGTCAATAGTGATGCCTTGGACAAAATGTTGAAGAAACAAAATCATTCCAAGGACATTGAAGGTTTAGGAAGTGGCGCTAGTGAATTCTCCACCAACAAGAATGTCCCCCACAATGACATTCTGTTTGTCTCCTCAAATGGAGAAAAAAAGGGATAGACCTTCGCAGTCAGAAATGCTCCCTGGAAGAAGGTTGACCTAAATACTACTGGTGATGACTTGCAGACAAGAATAAAGACCGGTGTTGCAAGAAGGAGGAACAATGAAGATCCCAAGGGAAAAGGGAAGATGGGAGAAAACAAATTCACTGAAAGCAGGAACATGAGAAGACAACAAAGAAGACCTCCTACTAGTAGAAGACAAGGAAATGCTACCACCCACAAGTCAAAGCAAGTGTGGGAGAAGAAGAGACCAAAAGGAAGGGCTGCATAGAATGGACAATCAAGGATCCATCCTCAAAGAAGGAGAAATAGAGATGCTAGACCAGTAAGATCTCCCCATGCATGGCAGAATAAATTTGTGAGTCATATGCCATCCTTTACTGGTTATTGCTTTGCATGTAATAGTTATGGCCGTAGGGCAGAAAAATGTAGAAAGAGATCTAGAAATAATAATATAAGATCTCATAGATATCATGCATATGAGAAAAATGTATCCATGATTAGATACATGCATGTCCCCTCTCAGTCATGCTAGAAAGAATCCATTTGTTGTTCCTAATAATGTAAATGTTGTGTGTTATAACTGCAATGGATTTGGCCATAGAGAGTTTGAATGCAGGAAGAGGAACCTGTAGTCATATGGAGGCTGGTATAGCAATTGTGCTCTACAGAAAAGTGGGAACAAAGCATATGAAAGTCAGAAACCTGCATGGAACCAAAGAAGAAGGGTCCCTATAGGAGCAAGAGATCCACCGGTTTTGGCTGTTAATCACAACAACATGACAAGAAGCAGATGGTCAAACCGGTATGTTAAGATATTCCCAAATCATGAAGTTGGGATGGATGTTGTGTGCTACTATAACACTACTTTCAGTTGTGATGCATAATCCAGAAATGAAAGGGCCCATCAGCAGAAGGTGGTAAGACCTTCTCCTAAGCCTGAAGATAGGAAGAAGAATGAGACCAAGCAAGTATGGAGGAAGAAGACCATTGATCGGCATTGTGCATTCAATGCACAAGTGATATCTTCTAATTCCTAGAGGAGATGCAAGATCTTAGGGGGAGTAATACACCGAAATTATCATTCACCCCTTAGCGAAGAAGGGCACATGGAAGAACAAGGTGCTGCCGGTATGAAGGAAGAAAATGAGATGATAAGTGTGTGTAGAGGTTGCTTTGACTACACACCTACAAATGAAAATTGGATCACTACTGTTGTGTCAATATATGACAAGATAACAATTTGAATCAGATACAAAGTGACACAAAATGTTAGGAGCCACAGGAAGGTGCTCTGGTAGTGACAGTGGATCGGTACAGGGAACTGAGATGTGTAGGATGTTACCGACATGAATGCTAACAGGTACTTGCAGGTTATGTAAGACAATGAGGTTGTAGATCATTGCATTGGCCCCGGTAGCATGGAATGTGGGGTTTATGTCTCAGGTGGTATTGGAAAAGACCTGAATGACATATGTTATCCCAGAGGTTGATCATGCATGCTCACATTATTTTGAGCTAATTGGTTTGATCTATAACTTGATGATGACATTGTATGACATTGTGTACATCCAGGATCATGTCATAGTCTATGGTGGATATGATGGAGCTAAAGATCATCATATGATCACATATGTACAACTAAAATGATACATGGAGGTGATTGGAGTCCCGGTATTGGACCTGATTGAAGATGAGGACCTGAGATGTATGACTCAGGGGGAGTTCAAGTGCTTATAATGCTGAGCCGACATACTTGAACTTGTGAGGATACTGACTGCCCAAACTACAGATGATGGAAATTGCAGTAGGTATAACCGGGAGAATTTCATGGTTATGGGTATCTGCTTGTAATTTTGGTGGGTTGTATTCATAGTACAATCACATTTGATTCTAAAGAAATTTGGGATCAAACGGGAGGTGAAGCAGTTTGACCGACAGGTGAGTAGTATTCACTGACTCATACTTCTGTAGTTGAATGTTTCAACAAATGTTATCAAATTTGCATAATCAATTGGTGTCAGTTGATGGTTTAGTCCTCCATCTCAAGTATTGTGACTTGAGAAAATGTAACAAGTGGTATCAAAGGAGGAGATGCATCCTATGAAGATAAAGGGGAAGAAAGAATTCTATCAGTGACTGATAAATACAAGGAGGAATGATATCCTAATAGTTCCCTTTGCCATTGTTGTCAAAGGGGGAGAAAGATTCTATAGTATACCACATACTACATGTGTGAGAATCCATTAGATCATACAAAGGGGGAGAGAGATTATGTAGTATGTCGGATACTACATGAGTTGACATCAATACCAAAGGGGGAGATTGTTGGCATTGTGTTGTCATTGATGTCAACCGGTATAGAAGAATGCAACTGGTATGATAGATTGTTGGTATTGCTATCATTGATGTCAACCAGTATAGGATAACTACTGGTATAAGAAATATTTGTGCAACACTGTCATATAGGAGTACAAGATGAGATATCTTTGATATAACCTTGTGTTGTAGATCACCGGTAAAGCAAGGAAGAGAATGTCATTCAGAGGAATAATCACTGGAGTAACTGGTACACAAGTTAGTGCTTGACTTGTGTGGATGAAATGGACAGGGTACCGGTACAGTGTATCACCAATAAGGAGAGTATGTCAACTGATAAGTGAAGTGTTGACAATGGGCAGGATGCTTGGATGTTGTTTGTGATGAAGAGGCAGAATGTTACCTAAATCACATCAACACTGGAGGAGAAGGATGTACAGGTCACCGGTATGCTGAGAGGTTGCAAATCAACATGATTCCCACCAGATGAAGATGCAGTTACCATGTGAAGAGATGACTGACAGTGAATGTGCCCACACCATATCACACGTGCTTGGTTGAAGACATGCTGCACAAATAGGGAAGCCACATGATTACATTTCAGGATGCAGTTGACAAGTTATTAAAAGGCTCACACTGGATCTACCGGTGAAACAAAAGGGATGCCTCAAGTACATAAAATCAGGGTTATGCATTGGACCGAAAGAGAAGGCATGTTGGGATGTTGGTACAAATGAAGACTGATGGGTTTGTCACCTTGACAAATTGATAGAGATCTTATTCAGGTTGATGAAGAAGGAGACATAGTGGTGCATCTGAAAATAGAGAATGAAACCGACATGCAAAGGCCTTAGTTGGAAACCACTGAAGGATGATGACATGTTGTCATGAGGATGGCTACCGGTAAGCATGAGAACTGGTAAGGAAGCGAAGAAGCTAAGAGATGTGACTCTAACTGATGAGAATGAGCATGCTTTGGATAGACATGTCTGGTGACCGGTTAAGGAGTTCCACCAGCAGTTCAGCATAGAGAATACATGAGAAGTTAACCGGTAAAGTGTAAGATACCGACAGGGTTAGTAAACCGACAGAAAAGAAGAACCAGTTGAGTGTTTGGTTAGTGATCCTATTTGAACCCACACACCGATCCAAGCTAGCAGTTGGTCGATATGGATGCCACGTGGAGTCAAGATGGTGGACTTCCATGCAACGATAGATGGAGTGTGCACCAACGAGGTAGTTGCAGAGTTGGTCGACATTAATGGAAGACCCCGTAAATCAGGGGATGTGTTGTAGAGCCATTGCAGAGGTTTGCGGATCAAGGTCTGGAGGACAATTGAGAGCCAACTTAGAGTGATTGAGGAGATCGAGGCAGATGAAAGAAACCGCAAGACAAATCTTGGTGTTTGACCAAAAAATTAGCCGACGGGGTAAAAAACAGATTGCCAAAGATAGAAGACATGATCAAGAAGGCGCGACAATGACAGTGCCGATCAAATTTCTGTCGGGCAATCTGATTGGATTTGGTTTGCCTTGAGGTTGATGAGGAAACCCTAACCACCCATGTTTTTGAATTGGCTTTTGACAGGAAAACCAGGTTATAAATAAGGAAGCCAAAATCATTGAAGGTTGTTGCTGGATGGAAGAAGATAGAGTTGTTGCGAAGTGTGTGAGTGCTGCATGAGAGAGCTAGATCAGTCATAGAGAAAATAGCTAAGGATAGTAGTGACTGAGGGAGTGAAGGTTAAACTGATGATAGGGTTTAACATAGGGTTAATCGATGTGGTTTGAGTAACCGGTATAATAGCTAGAGTGCATTTGAAGAGATAACCGGTAGGAGCTTGTACCGGCAGGTAGAAAGTTGAGAAGACTGAAGAGCAGAGCAGCAAGGAGGAGATCCGATAGAAACAAAAGAAGAGCAAAGGTGAACCAACAAAGTTTACTGGTAGTGCAACAGTAGATGAGAGCAACAGAAGAGTGATCTGGTGTAGTAGAGAAGGTGTCTCACCGACATAAGGAAGTTGTTTGCAGAGATTGCAAAACTCTTTTGTAACCAAGATATTACTTTTGTATTTGAATATTTATTGTGATCACTGAGTTGTAGCTCAGTGCAGGGGTTGTAGCTCCTTTGGGTTGGTGCCCATAAACTAGCAGGGGTTATAGCTCCTTTGGGTTGTAGCCCATAAATCAGTTAGGGGTTGGTGCTCTAAATCAGGGGTTGGTGCTCCTTGGGTTGGTGCCCTAAACATTGTAACAGAGATTCATTGTGAGGTTGGATTAGAGCCGTAAACTCCAGCAACATTGCTCACTGAGGTTTTTCCCTTCTTGGGTTTTCCTCGTACATACTGGTGTTATGTGATGTCCCTCTTGTGTGAATGCATTTGTGTTTAGTCTTCACACTAATCAGTAAGTTTGCATTTAGTTAGATCTATTAATAGGTATACTCACATAAGGATAGTTAAAGGGAAAAGTTTGAGAATCACTAATTCACTCCCCCCTCTCAGTAGTGCATGGTGTCTAACAGGTAGCCCATGTTCTCAATGATCTTTGACTCTCATTGGTCCTTTTGTTTTCCTATCTTGTGTTCCTTTCTCGGATCTTTTATTGTCTTGATTTCTCTTCCTATTTAGAGTTTGAAATTGTATCGTTACTATTATTATAGCAAAAAACATTTTATTGTTTCTTTCCAAATTAAAAGTCTTTTAAAAACCCACTTTCCCTTATCTATACAAAAACTAATTCTATATTATTCAACTGTTTCCAAATTAGATTCTATATTATACTATATTTTTTAATATAATTACTCATTCTAACTTAAACTAACCATTATAATTTTATTTCATTTCATTTTAAATTTAAAAGAATCGATTTCTTTGAATAACATCTCCTTCAATCCTACTGATTAGATCTTTTGGCCATTTAAATGTAAACCATATAATTCTTTTGATGCAAGTCAATAAAAAATCTCTTTAAAACATTTTTTAAAAGAAAAAAAAAAGGCACATCTAATACTACAACAAAAAAAACATGAGGAATAATAAGTCGGTGGAGGTTCCAATGTTTTGTATTTTATTTATATAAAAGGTATAATGAATGGCTAAGATTTGCATCATTTTTCTTAATAATTAAATTAATGCACTTTTTTTCTTATATGTTAAGTAAAAACTAGCCGTGGCGTTACGTAAGCCATGACAGCAAGTATGGAATATTCGAATCATGATTTGATTTATGAAAGAAAAAATATTTTCTATTATATTAGGGAAAACTCTATGGAATTATGCTATTGTTTTTAAAGCTACAATTTATATTTAGTGAGATTTTTTAAGGGAGTTTGGACGGCAACCATTTTGGGTATTCTTTGGAACTTTAAATAATTCATTGAAAAAGAGGGTTTGCTGGTCAAAAAGTATATCCATAAAGTTTAAATAAAAAAAATTAAGGAAAAAATATATTTTTCTTTATGGATTCTTTATTTGTATTATTTCATTTTTTATGTCTTTTAATGTGTTAGATAAGTTAATATAGAATTTTATTAAAAGAATTATTTTTTAAAAAAGTATTTTTTATTAAATATATAAATAGGACGATATAAATATAAAATCTTGTGTATGTATATTAGTATATATAGAGTGTATGTATATCATCATATATAGAAAAGCAATATATTACAAAAGATAAATTATTAATAATTATATTTTAAAGTTTAATAAATTTGTAAATAGATATCTTTGAATATCTTAATATCGCAAACAAAAAAGATTATCTAGGAGATTATTTGATATAGTATACATAAGTAACGTGATTAATAATAAAGTATGTAGTCTTTTTAATCTAAGTAGTAGTTATATCCCATATTTATCATTTTCTCATTTTATTATGTTGTTTCAAACAAGTTGAAGAAAATATTTTCATTGTTTACATTAGATGATGATTAAGTTTTTTATAATTGATTTATACAATTCTAATTGTGATCATCGTAATTTTCAACCATATTGAACTCCTTGAGAGATTCCATTCAATTGTTGGGAAGTTCAAATAAATCCAAATCCAAGGGGAAACTTTGTCTTTAATATCATATAAAGTATATAGAGAATAAAATCCCAAGCTGTGTTAATTTAGGAAAATCGTCAACTATGCACAACAGTGAGATTTTTTTTAGCTTTAGCTAGTGTGTGTTCATTATTATCAATTATGCATGATAATAATAAAAAAATTAATTTTTAGTTAGTACATACTTAGCTAGTCATGGTGTTGTTAGTATAAGGCTTGCTCCTACACTCCTATAAATCTAGAGGTGTGATATTTCTACATAGAGAGAATAACTAGAAGTATATCTAATAATTCTTTTTTTTTTTTTTAATTTGAGTGATCAATATAGAGAAACGTATTATCTTGAACCAAGAATATAATTGGCTACCAAATTCTCTTACCATAAGAAAATTTATAAACTGAAAGAACTTAAGTTATGATTTTGTTTAAAGCAAAATTGAAGTTGCAACCCTCTTTGAGACCCTCAAACAAGTTTTATTCAAGCATATCAAATAACTTGTAAGAATTGACAAGACACAAATATGAAACTACATTGCTTCCATAATTAGTATCTACATCCTAGAACATGTAAAACATACACAATAATAATGACTACAAATTATTGAAAAAAATACATAAGCTCACTATAGCAAATAAAACTCAACCTAGTTGCCCTAATTGTATACCAAGACTTTGCTCTCTAGACAAACATTTCTAGATAAATGTCTTTGAGAAGTCCCTAATTGCCAATTTGTTAAAAATCTTGTAATATATTTCAATGCAAACATGTTTAACATGTACATATAGGAAGAAACAATCATGAATTCACTCAACAATAATCTATTAAGAAAATTAAATATACATTTTTTTTAATTTTGAAAAAAACATGGCTCTGCGATTTTCTTCGCGAAAACATTCGGACCTCAAATGACATAAATGTTTTTTTGAGAAAACAAAATATGCGGTTTCGGCCTGCAATCCGGGGAACTGGGCTCCCCTACCTCAGGCAAAATCGGAATGGCAGATGGTGAAACCAAGGAGATGTCGAAGGGCTACTATGAAAGATTTACCATTTTCTAGAAATGGAGATCAGGGCAAATAGAATACCCGTCGCCAGGGAGGCTCCATCATGTCGTCTATCTCCAACAGGTTCACCCATTTGCAGAATCTTGAGGAAGACTTTGTAAAACCGGTTCCCTGAGTCAAGCTAAATACAAATAAAAATAAATGTAAAGGAAATCTGGATAATTGGAGGTCGGGTGGTAATTATGCCAGACCTAGGGTTTCCGTAGAGAGGCAAGAATCCCAAAACTTTGCCTCCTCCCAAACCCTCGATGGTTAAGCCAAATAGGATGTTGAACCCTAATTCAGAATTGATGAATGTGTTGGAAATCAATGACAGTTTGGTTGAAAGGATTCAACAATTTTGCAAAAGATTTTGGATTTTTGCTAGATGGTGCAGACTTGGAGTCTCAACAAAGGCAATTGTAGATTGGTTCAAGTCGTCCTTCAATTAGATAGTAAGTATTGCCATCTCGCTCGAGGGTTTTCTTTATATTGATTGCGGAAATGTCAGGCATAAGAATGAATTCTTAACAGGTAAATCTCTGATTTTTAAAGGCTTTGATTTTAAATTTTTAGAATGGCAACCTTCTTTCAATCCAAATAAATTAAAGTCATTTAAAGTAGATAGATCGGTTTTGATCCCTAACTTACTAGCAAAATTAATGGATATGGAAATTATTAGGAAAATAGGTAATCATTTAGGAAAATTTGTAGAGATTAGTGACAAAAATAGGAAGTATTTGAATTGTTTATTGATAATTAATATGGATATTAGTGTGAATTCACTCTGCCCCATTGAAATCAAAACTAGGGAGTCGTCTTTCTTAATTTACCCTGAATTTTATAAAGCGATTCTAGATCTAGACTTAGCATCCAAACCAGTCTTAGAAGTTTTTCCCTCTCAAATAAACCCTAGAGCAATCGCTAAGCTGGATATTTGTTTTAATTTAGAAAAAGGAGGGTTTGTGATTAAGGATAACTCTCTGTCAACGGGGCAGTATGATGGGGTTGAAGAGGGGGAAATTATAGGTGACCAGAGTATGGATGAGGGGAAGAATCCCTCTCTACTACTATCCCATGAGGATATGCTGAAGGATAAGCAGGGGAGGGTTTCTGACTCTAAGGAAGTGAAGAACTGTTGTGCCCTTGAAGTGACCATAAGGGAAGAATTTAAATTTTTTTATCTCGGGATAGAAACGGTGAATTCAATCTTGATATTGATGATCGGGAGGATGGGGTGAAGGAAGAATTAACTCTTATCCCTGAACAAGATGTTGATTCGAATGTCAAGAGCAATTTGGGAGAAAATGGCTCCTCCCAACCATTAGAAGCCCCCAATAGTTTGGATAAGGTTGAACAAGAGGTAGATCTGGTTCGAAAAGAGGAAGAGGTAAACTACATTATCAACTATTTATGTGATTCATTCACTAAGGATATCCTGGAGAATTTACTGGATGAAATAGTAGACAAGGATGAGCTAGAACTACAGAAGAGGTTGCTGAGAAAAGGGATTATGAATTTTACCCATCCCCCTGAGGTCACTAATATGAATGCCCTCATAATAGAGTTAGATAATGTAGCATCGTAAATTGTACGCACTTGCTAGGGTGGTACAATTTCACACCTAGTTTGGCACCCGCCTTAGTGCATTTTACATTCTGCATTGCATTTCTCCTTAAGCACTTAATTAATCAAATTAATTAGGTCTAAGGTCCTATTTCATCGTCCTCTACATCATAAAGTTGGGCCCTTCCGTCAAAGCGTGCCCTTTTCATTTTATTCCTCCAATACATCATTCAATCAAAAACCCTAATTAAGTCCTATTTTGAACTTGGGGGCTTGGTTTCAGGGTCAAAACATCTCAAAATCACCTGTAACTTCGGGATTCTCTCTAAAATCATCATATCCAACGACCCTGAAAATTTGGTGAAAAGTTGTCGGGACCGTGGCACTCGGAGTGCACATGGTCCCGGACATTTTTCCCGAAATTTTAGGAGCACGATCCAATCATAAAATAAAGCTTAACCCCAAGAAATTGGCGGGATATTCAATCTCTAGGTCTGCCAAAAGATGAAATTACGACCTAGGGTTTCCTACATAAGAGCTCTCTTTCTTCATTTGAAGGGATCCGGATTTTTGTTTTCAGGAACTTCATATGCAACGAAAGAGAAGATCTTGGAAGACTTCAACAACATTCAACATCCTTCTATCAAGCACTTATCAATTTCATTCATCTATTTAGGGCTTGGAAGACATTGAAGAACAATAGGAGATTACCGACTGAAGATTGGCTTGTACTCCTCCCTTGAGGGTTGGGTATGATTTCATGTTGTTTTCATGTCTTTGCATAAGCTTCAATATATCATTTATTCATGCTTTAGATCACTTTGCATCTTGATTTAGAGCATTTACATTGTCATTTACAAGCAATTAGGGTTTACTTTCTAGGTTGCTCTAGTTTGCTTTCTTACATTTTAGGACCTTGCACACACACTAGGTCTGCACACACAATACATTTTACAAAACAACTTGGCTATTCATGGAGGTGGAAATCACCGAAGTAGGGGTTTGACTAAGGCAAAACCCTATATAGCCACCCATACACCCTTTTCAGATATCAGTGCAGGTTTCGGGACTCAGACAACGCCGCAGGATATAGATCCGGAGAGAACAGGTCGAGACAGCACTCTGCATCAAATTGCAGAGCAGAAGACTGGGACAGGGGCATTGGGTGCCCTGGTCTTGCCAGGACAGGGGTGCTGGGCGCCCTGGTCCCTGGGACAGAGGCGCTGGGCGCCCTGGTCCTCCGGACAGACAACATTTCCGACAGCTTCCGACAGTGTTCCAGAGTGCAAAACGACAGTTTCCGGTGCAGTTTTCAGGACAGAATCAAGACAGTGGCGCCCGTGCCCCCATCCTGAACATTTGCAGTCCGATTTTGACTCCGGGTACACATCTGCACTCTTATTTCATCCTTGTATTTACAGTTGTCCATTGTTTAAACTCAATTCTGCAATCTTGTTGTTAGTTCATACTTGCATCTTGGAATTAGGGTTTGAACTTGCATCATTTGATCTTCCAATTTCAACAAGGGAATAGAAATCCTAATATATATCTCGTGGCTCTCTCTTTCACAAAAGGAAGTAGCCAATTGTGCGATATCTCTAGGCTCTTTCGTATTCCGTAATGTGTGTCAAAAGGTAGGATTAAGGCATCATAACCTAGTCTCGCTTTTTCCCCTACTCATTTTGGTGAACCCAATGTGAAACTATCATTGCTTCCTCTTGCATTGCATTTGTTAGATCTAGATCTAGATTTAGTGTGCTTTTATTTCATTAAAAAGAAAAGAAAAAAAAAAAGTGTTTTTCTTTGCATTGTATGTTTAAATTTTATGCAAACTTTTCAAAATGTCAGATTTTTATTTGCAAAATGTTCATGCTTTCGATGATTATTATGAGTATAGCCAAGATGAATTAGACGAAGATTTAGATGATTTTTTGAACCCTAAAGATGCCAAACCTTCATTTTACCAAAAACTCATAAACCTTGTTACTATGCCATTTAGGTGTGATGAGAAAGATAAGTCGAATGATTCCTCTCAAGGATACATTCCTATCAACTCTTCCCCTGAATCTAGTAACATGGTTGTTTTCAATAATCCCCTCTATGAGGAAATGTCTCCTTTTGAATCAAAAAATAAACCTTTTAATCGATATGATCATGCTTTGTTGGATGATGCTCTTGATGACTTTGTGGCTTTGTCGAAATCTTTAAACAAGAACAAGACCTCTAAATTGGTTAACATGATAAACTTGAATGAACATAATAAGCCTCTCTTTGAATTCCAAGGTGCCTATCCTTCTCCCACCTTTCAAGTTCCTAAATCACCTCTCCTTACTGTCCAAGGAGGGTATGATCATGATTCCTTTTGTACTCCGAATAAACCAATCATCACTGTGCAAGGAAGAAAACCTATAAGTCCTTATAGTTATGCCAAGCAAATAACTAGAGAGAGTTATCATGCAGTTGCCCATACTTATCATACCAAAAATAGTAGGCAACCTGATCCTCCTCCTGTTATTCCAGTTTCCCTTCCTAATCCTCAACCAATCCTTCCACAAGCTCCTCGTATTTCGCAAGTTATGGGTAAGGAATATGATCTCATAGAACAACTTAAAGAAGCTACCCCTGCTAAGATATCCCTCTGGGATTTGATTCAAACTTCTTCCGCTCATCATGGAATGTTACAAGATGCCTTGAAAGATTTGAATGTTCCTCCACCGAATACATCTAGTAATATAGCATCTTTGTTTAACTCCGTGATGAATCCTAAAGCTCAAATTGTGTTTTCCCAAGATGAGTTGCCTACTAGTGAAATTCAACAACAATATGATCCCTTGATGATTGTGGTTATCATGAAAGACACTGCTATAAGACGAACACTAGTAGATAATGGCTCTGGCCTTAATGTGTGTAGCATTAATCTATTGCATAAGATGAATGTGGATACGTCTCTTATTGAGCCTGACTCTCATCCCATTCGTGGCTTTGACAATGTCGCTAAGACTTCATTAGGTATTATCACCTTACCTCTCACAGTGGGACCTGTTACTTTGCCTACTCCTATCCATGTTATGTCGGGAAATTTAACATACAACTTGTTATTAGGGAGGCCTTGGATTCACAGCATGCAAGCTATCCCCTCTACATTGCATAGACAAGTTAAATTCATCTATAACAATAAGACATATACCTTGATAGGTGATACTAATTTCCAAGCTTGTCTACAAACGTCTACTTCCAAAGGGGATTCTTCTAAGCCATCCTCGTCTAGTGATGACTCTTTAAACAAGATACCTATCGATGAATCCTCGCTCTCCGATGATCAAAATTCTTTGGACGAGTTTGGAGCTCCTGAAAAAGATTCTTCTCGACTTGAGTCTACGCCTAAGAAGGATTTTGATCCTGAGAAGGTTCTCGCAGAAGATGATTGGGGATCTCTTGATTTTAATCCCACCTTTGTAGGTGAATATAAGGTTCCTTCTAGAGAGCTTAAAGTTGAAAAGAAGGAAGAAGCTAACAATCAATCAACCTTACCTGAATCTATGAGTAATAATTTTGTGGCCGCTTCTCAAACTTCTTCTCCTCACACCTCTAATTATGAAGAGTTTGATTCTTTGTCTTATGAAAAACCACCTTCTCTTCCTGAAATGGTTGATCGTTATGGTCGTGGTTTTCGCATTTTTGCTAAGCATGGGTATCATGGAAAAGGTTGTGGTGCTCATGAACAAGGGATAAGAGTTCCTCTAGAGACTAATTTTCACAATTATGCCTTTGGACTTGGCTATAATCTCCGCAAACGTACTAAAGCTTCTAAAAGACCATGCATTAGTGTTAATGCTATCTCTACATCTCTATCAATACAACATCCTGAGTATATTGATGGGGATCCTTCATGAGACTGTGCTTTGGATATCTTCCCTACCGATGATGCTTTAGCTGAATTCTTGGGAGCCTATGACACTCTTCCTCGTTATCATCACAATAGGGTACTCCCTTATTGTTTGAACACTGAAGACTATTTTGGAAAAGAGATTGATAATGATGAGATTGTGAAAGAATTTCCTCAGTTAAAGGATACTCCTCAACAAAGTAATCTTCTCATAAGTGACACCACTGATGTTAAGATGGATCCTTGCAATAAAGAGAAAGTTCAAAATTGGAAAATGTTTGGATGAAGAGGAACAAAAACAATATGAAAATTTATTGCATGAATTCCCTGAGATCTTTGCTTGGATATACTCTGACATGCTTGGTATAGATCCTAAGATTGTTACTCATAATATTGTCTTAGTTCCCGATGCTAAGCCCGTGAAACAAAATATTCGAAAAATGAATCCTAAGGTGGCTCTGCTTGTTAAAGCTGAGATTGAAAAATTATTGGAGGCTGGATTTATCCGCCCTATTGACTATTCCCCATGGATTTCAAATATTGTCGCTGTGGCTAAACCAGACAACAAAATAAGAATGTGTACCGACTTTCGGGATCTAAATAAGGCTTCTTTAAAAGATGATTTCCCTCTTCCAAACATTGACATGATAGTTGATTCTACGGCAGGACATGCCTTGTTATCCTTCATGGATGGTTTTTCAGGATACAATCAAATTTTCATTAACCCTCAAGATCAATTCAAAACCGCTTTCACCACTCCTTGGGGTACGTTTTGTTGGATAATGATGCCTTTTGGACTTAAAAATGCCGGTGCAACTTATCAACGAGCGATGACCCTTATCTTTCACGATTATATGCATAAGATTTTAGAGGATTATGTTGATGATATTTTAGCCAAATCCTTTCTTCGCATGGATCATGTTAAAATCCTTCGTCAAATCTTTGAAAGAATTCATAAATATCACATGCGCTTGAATCCTCGAAAATGTGTTTTTGGTGTGGATAGTGGGAAACTATTAGGATTCATAGTTTTGCATCGTGGGATTGAGGTGGACACTAAGAAAATAGATGCCATTGTCAACATGCCACCTCCTAGAAATGTGTCTCAACTTAAAAGCTTACAAGGAAAGATTCAAGCCATTCGTAGGTTCGTGTCTCAACTTGCGGATCATACCTTTCCTTTTACTCAACTTCTTAAAAAGGATATCACTTTTCAATGGAACGAAGATTGTCAGCAAGCATTTGAAGATTTAAAAGTGTATTTGGCTAGTCCTCCTATTCTTCAACCTGCCGAACCTTCTAAACCTTTCCTTTTGTATACAGTTGCTTCCTCTCATGCTCTCGCAGCATTGTTGGCACAACATGATAAAGATGGTAAGGAATGTCCGGTTTATTACATAAGTCGTACCTTACTCGATTATGAGACCCGATATTCTGCGATAGAAAGACAATGCTTGGCCTTGGTGTTTGCGACTCAGAAATTGAGACATTATCTTTTAAATTCAGAAGTCCACGTCATGGTAAAGTTTGATCCTTTGAAGCATCTTTTCTCTAAGACTGATTTAACAAGACGCCTAGCTAAGTGGGTTATGATGTTAACTGAATTTGACCTTAAATTTGTTTCACAAAGAGCAATTAAAGGACAAGCGTTGACCGATCACTTAGTTGAGGCCCCTTCACCTTTCTCCTTCCCTAACCCTGAGTCTTTTCCCGATGACTTCATTCTTTCTATAGAGAAAGATGAAACTTGGGAGTTATACTTTGATGGCTCTAAGTGTCGTACGGGATCGGGGGCAGGTGTTGTTCTAATTTCTCCTACAAAGAAATCTATTCCCTTATCCTATCGTCTAAATTTCCTTTGTACCAATAACATTGCTGAGTATGAGGCTTTTATAGCGGGAATAAAAGCAGCCTTAGCTCTAAATATAAAACAGATACATATCTATGGAGATTCGCAATTGATTATAAGACAAGTAACAGGAATATATCAAGCAAAACAAGACAAATTATCACAATATAAAGACCTTGCTATCTCTTTATTACAAAATTTCGATGATTATACCATGGAACCCATTCCTCGAAAAGATAATCGACATGCAGATGCAATGGCATGTGTGGCTTCTCTTGTATCTTTAGAGGACCCTGTGGTTGATATTAATTTTGTTATTCACAACCTTATTTCTCCAGCTATTGTAGACGATGCTAGCTTAGTAACATGTTGTGACTTTATAGATTCAGACGAATGGTACTCGCATATTGTAAGATATTTGACTGATGGTACCTTTCCTGATTCTACCAATAGAAACACTAGGGCTAGAATCCGCAAGCTATCTGCTAGGTATATCATTCTTTCTAATGTTCTTTACCGAAGGGGTTATGATGGTCTTCTCCTTCGCTGTCTTAACAAATTGGAAATCCTCGTTGCTCTTGAAGAGGCACATTCAGGTGCCTGTGGGGGGCATTTTGGAGGCAAATCCTTGGTTCATAGATTGCTTCGTATGGGATACTATTGGCAAACTATGCAGAAGGATTCCTTTTCATTTGTTAAGAAATGTCATCAATGTCAACAACATAATAATCTGATTCATGCTCTTGCCCAAGAACTTCGTTCTCAAGTAGCTTCTTGGCCTTTCTCCGCATGGGGTTTGGATCTTATTGGAAAAATCTCTCCTCCTTCATCTCAAGGACACACCTTCATTATAACCGCAACAGATTACTTTACGAAGTGGGTAGAAGCTATTCCCCTTCGCTCTACTACTGCTGAAGTGATTTGTCAATTTCTTCTAGAAAACATCATTTCTCGATTCGGGATACCTTCCACTATAATCTCAGATAATGGGACATCATTTAAAAACAAGGACGTGAAGAAATTCCTCGAGAAGTATCATATCAAACATCGATTTTCTACACCATACTATCCCCAATCAAATGGCCAAGCCGAATCATCCAATAAATAAATTGAATAAATTCTTCGCAAAATCGTGAATAAGCATGGTAAGGATTGGAGTAACCAGCTAATCTATGCTCTTTGGGCCTACCGAACGAGTGTACGAATTGCTACGGTAACTACTCCTTATAATCTTGTTTATGGTGCTGACGCTATTATGCCCTTAGAGTTGGAGATTCCATCACTTAGGGTTTCTCTCAAAGGTATAGTAGATGATGACTCTTATAGAGAACAACGACTTCAACAGCTTGAGATGCTTGATGAACAACGTATAAACGCTCTTGAGCATATTCAAGCCTATCACAAAACTCTACAACGAAGCTATAATGATAAGGTCATTCAACGTTCCTTCTCAGTAGGTGACTTAGTCCTTTATGAGAATCAGCGCAATGTGAATGCCTTACCTGCAGAAAAGGGAAAATTTAGTCCTAATTGGCTTGGACCATACATCGTTATTGAAGATTATGGATCGGGTGCTTACAAAATAGCGGATGTAGACGGTACGCCTCTTAAAGAACCTATCAATGCTATGCACTTGCGTAGATATTATGCTTAATTCTTCATTCCTTATTTATCTTCTTTTCAGTTCTTCAACATTGGATAATATGTTAGTATCTCCTAATTAGAGCAAAATAGAATTAAATGTTATGGTGTTTAATCTATATTGCTTCGTTCTTGACAAGTATGTCTCTTTACTTTATAGTTTGTCTTGAATTCATTTATGTAAATTGTAAAAGATTTATGTTTCCATTATGCTAGCATATTATACAATGTCTTTATGTGTTAAGTAGAATCGTATCATGTTGTGTTTAAGTTCAAAATTAAATCACATTAGTTATATGATTCTTAGACTTAATGCATATTTCTTCCCTATCATCAATGTAGTACTTGATTAAATATTTTAATTAAATCACACATGTATCAATTTAATCATGGAGCATTGAGAAATCAATCACATGGAAATTAAATTCTGAACATACATGTACATTTACCAAATGTATTAGATTTAATCAAAACAAAATATACATTGTTTTAAGCATTAAAGATAACACATTTGAGACAAAAGAGAAGCATGTATATATACATATATATATGTGTGGATCATATACAAATACAGGTCACTGTACATCCAAAATGTGACCTCTCTTTTACATCATAAAATCATCTCCTATCCCTAGGGCTAGTGGCTGGAGAGTGTCGACTGGACGCTCCCTCCTGATCTGGCCGTGAAGGTGGACCCATGGGTGTGTAGCGCGATACAAACCGTGAGTGACTCCGAGAGGAACTCCTACGATCCCTATCCATAAGGATCGCGCGATAGGTGGTAGCCTCGGCCTGAGCTGCTGCTAGATCTCGCCGCGCCCGCTGAAGGTCCTCTGATAGGACTCTCTCTCTCTCTCCCTCCATATGTCTACCTGTACTCGGAATGGGGAAAACAAGTCCTCATGCTGACCCGCGTTCCCCTGAGGCCTATAAGCAATCTATGAGGAACTAGGGATCTGTGCTATCGTGGAAATGTCTGTCATTGCCTGTTGAATCAGGGAACGCCACTCCTGCACATTAGCTGTAGCAGTAGAACAGATTCTTGTATTAGTACCATTCTATATCACCAAAACATTAATCAATCAATATAAACCTACTATACCTGGATCTCCCTCACGCCAGTAGGGATCATGATATGGTAGCATCTATGCCTGGGAACCACTAGGCTCCCCTCGCTCGAATAATCTGTGCATGATGGGTGTAGGCTGGACGGTACTAGGAACAGGTCTCTGTATCGCCTCATGTTCCCCCTGTTGGGGAATAAGAGGAGGATCCAGAGCTATGGTATCGTCTCCTAAATGGTGGGGAGCTGCATCTGACTCCTCCTCATCATCTCTATCCTCCTCCTCCTCCTCATCATCATCATCCGCATCCTCCTCGTCCTCATCTCTATCTGTGTCCTCCTCCTCCTCCTCCTCGGCACTAGGTTGATCTCCATACTCCTCAAGGTCGTGATAGAGATGTGCAAGCATACTCCGACCCCAAGCATACACTCTCCTGTGTCTCTCCATCACTCTGATGCACCATGTGAGACCCCCATGCATGTGCGTACCTCGCCCATTAGGGCAAACGGCTAGTGCTATGATGGCGATCATAAGGCGTCTCAGAAGGGGTACCTCCCCTGTAGGATGTAAGAGCCAGCTGACCATGCTGCGACCTCTCGTCTCGCTCGGCATGACTCTCCCTATGCAGTATACCTGCTCCCTCTGATGATCCTCCGCCCACCGATCGGTCACGTATGTAACAGTCGCTCCTCTGATAGGAAGACGAAGTATACGGTACACATCCTCGAGTGTGACCGTCAGCTCCCCTACCGGAAGATGAAATGTGCATGTGTTAGGATCCCATCGCTCCATCAATGCCATCGGCATCGCAGGATGGAACCGAATGGCTGGCATGAGGATCACATACCATAATCCCACGATCGATAGTGTGTCTCTCTCTGCCTGAGTCAGCTGCGGAATCTGATCTCGCAAACTGCAAAGAATATGTCCCGCTGTATGCTCTCTCATGTATGGGAGACCCTGCAACACAAAAATATAACCGTAATCAGTACTCGATCATCAAAATCGTTCATGCATACTGTCGAACATCGTATGCCAACCCTGAAACCCCTCGCCAAGCCCTGATTGGGACCATGGCGCCCTGAAGGGACCATGGCACCCTGAAGGGACCATGGCGCCCTGGGGGGACTAGGGCGCCCTACAGGGACCATGGCGCCCTGGGTGGGCCCCGGGTCAGCCTTCAGGGCCCGCATACGATCACAAAAAAGTCAAAATGCGGAAAGTCAAAAGTCAAACATTCAGTCAACTCACCTCGTCTAGTGGCTCGTCGTCAATCACGGCCTAGCGCAGGATCTCAATCCTCGTGGGAGGCTCCAGTCGTCGTGAAGGCATGATGATGGCTATGTGGGCTCCGCTACAATGAACAGTATTCAGAAATCAACAAAGTGACAAATGCAAATGTCACATTCAAGGTATATACTTTCATTCTTTTACCTTCGCTTTCGAAACCCTAATTTTCCTCTATTATTCATTTTATCATAACTTGAGTTTGGGAGATGCGATTTTCAAACCGTTTGTTGCATAGGAATTGTATTTTCATTCCCCTACTCTCGGGATGTTCCAAAAAGTGCTCTGATGAAGCCTATTTAGTGAACATCCCTCATCAATACTCTCTTACATAATTTATCGTAAGTAAACATGCTACCCTGTTTCACCTCCCTAATAAGCAAGTCGAAACAGGGGGGGGCATATAGCTACTCACAGATTTCATTACTTTCCTTAGTAAGCATTAGGTGATTTTGTGATCTAACGTGTGTTTTGTAGGGTGCGGTTCCTAACTGTGTACTACAGATATTGCTGGGGGCTTCGTCCGACAACTTATGGATATATCCTTTTTCAAATGATGTTTACTTTTCTGTACTTTAGCTTGCATATGCACGTAGTACTCATATGACCGCTAAAGTGGGGGCTAAATGTAGCGTCATAAATTGTACGCACTTGCTAGGGTGGTACAATTTCACACCTAGTTTAGCACCTGCCTTAGTGCATTTTACATTTTGCATTGCATTTCTCCTTAAGCACTTAATTAATCAAATTAATTAGGTCTAAGGGCCTATTTCATCATCCTCTACATCATAAAGTTGGGCCCTTTCGTCAAAGTGTGCCCTTTTCATTTTATTCCTCCAATACATCATTCAATCAAAAACCCTAAGTAAGTCCTATTTTGAACTTGGGGGCTTGGTTTCGGGGTCAAAACATCTCGAAATCACTTGTAACTTCGGGATTCTCTCTAAAATCATCATATCCGATGGCCCTGAAAATTTGGTGAAAAGTTGTCGGGACCGTGGCACTCGGAGTGCACATGGTCCCGGACATTTTTCCCGAAATTTTAGGAGCACGATCCAATCATAAAATAAAGCTTAACCCCAAGAAATTGGCGGGATATTCAATCTCTAGGTCGGCCAAAAGATGAAATTACGACCTAGGGTTTCCTACATAAGAGCTCTCTTTCTTCATTTGAAGGGATCCGGATTTTTGTTTTCAGGAACTTCATATGCAGCGAAAGAGCAGATCTTGGAAGACTTCAACAACATTCAACATCCTTCTATCAAGCACTTATCAATTTCATTCATCTATTTAGGGCTTGGAAGACATTGAAGAACAATAGGAGATTACCGACTGAAGATTGGCTTGTACTCCTCCCTTGAGGGTTGGGTATGATTTCATGTTGTTTTCATGTCTTTGCATAAGCTTCAATATATCATTTATTCATGCTTTAGATCACTTTGCATCTTGATTTAGAGCATTTACATTGTCATTTACAAGCAATTAGGGTTTACTTTCTAGGTTGCTCTAGTTTGCTTTCTTGCATTTTAGGACCTTGCACACACACTAGGTCTGCACACACAATACATTTTACAAAACAACTTGGCTATTCGTGGAGGTGGAAATCACCGAAGCGGGGGTTTGACTAAGGCAAAACCCTATATAGCCACCCATACACCCTTTTCAGATATAAGTGCAGGTTTCGGGACTCGGACGACGCCGCAGGATACAGATCCGGAGAGAACAGGTCAAGACAGCACTCTGCATCAAATTGTAGAGTAGAAGACTGGGACAGGGGCGCTGGGCGCCCTAGTCCTGCTAGGACAGGGGCGCTGGACGCCCTGGTCCCTGGGACAGAGGCGCTGGGCGCCCTGGTCCTCCGAACAGACAACATTTCCGACAGCTTCCGACAGTGTTCCAGAGTCCAAAATGACAGTTTCCGGTGCAGTTTTCAGGACAGAATCAGGACAGTGGCGCCCGCGCCCTCGTCCCAAACATTTGCAGTCCAATTTTGACTCTGGGTACACATCTGCATTCTTATTTCATCCTTGTATTTACAGTTGTCCATTGTTTAAACTCAATTCTGCAATCTTGTTGTTAGTTCATACTTGCATCTTGGAATTAGGGTTTGAACTTGCATCATTTGATCTTCCAATTTCAACAAGGGAATAGAAATCCTAATAGATATCCCGTGGCTCTCTCTTTCACAAAAGGAAGTAGCCAATTGTGCGATATCTCTAGGCTCTTTCGTATTCCGTAATGTGTGTCAAAAGGTAGGATTAGGGCATGATAACCTAGTCTCGCTTTTTCCCCTACACAGATAATAAAGAAAATGAAGCCTTAGGAATTGAGCAATGGGCTAGGGAAAAGGCCACTTCGGATTGTGCCAAGCTCTACAAAAAGAGAGGTAGGAAATCCCTATTGAAGCTAAGAGCTAATGATGCTACTATGGAAGGTCAAGTTAAACTCACAGACATGTTTCACGTAGGGAAGGGGAAGGTACTTCCCACAACACCATGAATGTATTATCATGGAATGCTAGGGGTTTAAATGCCCCTAACAAACAATGGATAGTCAAACACTGTCTATCTAACTATAGTACTGATTTAGTAATGTTACAGGAAAACAAATTAGAGAATGTTGACTTAACCTCCTTTGGTAAATGACTAGGCTTTAGACATATTATAGGTGTTCTAGCCAAAGGAGCCTCTGGAGGTCTAGCCATTATTTGGGACCCGCACAATATAAGATTCTCATTATTAGAGTCTCAAGGAAATTGGATAAGTGGCAGGGCTACCAGCTTGAAACACAAACTAGATTTTATCATTATTAATGTGTATGGGCCAATCCTAAATGAGGACAAAAGAAGAGTTTGGAAGGAAATCAAGGAATTCACAAACTCCCAGGATCGGTTTTGCATTTTAGGAGGTGACTTTAATGTTATCATGAATCAATATGAGAAACGAGGAGGCATAGGTAAAATCTCTAGAGCAACTTTAGACTTTGTAGATTGTGTCCATCATTGTGGCTTGATAGAGATTAACATGGTTAAGGATGCCTTTACCTGGAATAATAGAAGGTTAGGTTTAAGTAATATAGCAGAAACACTAGATAGGTTCTTTGTTACAGGTAGTCTTACCAACTTTCCATATACCTTAGAAGCCTCAATTTTACCTTTCTCAGGCTCGGATCATTTTCCGATCCAACTTAGCATTCTTGGTGACTCAGGACCAAAAAGATGTCCTTTTAAATTCATACAAATGTGGTTGAAAGAAGATAATATTCTTAAGCTTCTTCAGGAATGGTGGAAAGAGGCATAGGTCTTTGGGTCTGGGATCTATAAGGTAGTCAATAAGCTTAAGATAATTAAGCAGACGCTCATTCTATGGAATAAGGAGCATTTTGGTAATATTTTTGACAAGAAGGATTAGGTGGAAGCTGAGCTAGTGGAGGTAAACAAAGTGATGATGAGGCAAGGGCTTTGTTTCTAAGAGAAAAGAAAGTCCTTCTTGAACAAGAAAATATTCTTGTGAAAGAGGAGGTCTTTTGGAAACAAAAATCCAGGGAGAAAATGTTGGATGAGGGAGATAAGAACACTTAATTCTTTCACAATAGTGTGAAACTTAGAAGAGTCATTAACTGAATTTCTAAGATTAAGATAAGTAATGGCTCTGAGGTGGAAGATCCTAAGATTCTTAGAAGCCTTTGGATTCCCCTCTTCATGGATTAACTTGATATTTGAATGTATCTCAACGCCTAAATTCTCAATGTTAGTTAATGGAACTTCTGAAGGATTTTTTAGCTCTTCTAGGGGTCTAAGACAAGGAGATCCCTTATCACCTTTTCTCTTCATCATTATGGCAGAATCATTGGGTAGAGCGAGCTCTAGTGTAAGGGAAAGTAGTTAGATTTCAGGAATTAGAATTACTAGCAACCTAGATCCTACCACACATCAACAATTTGTGGATGATACTATGTTATATGGGCTCAGTGATTTAGGAGAAGCGAAGGCATTTAAGCAGATCCTGGACTCTTACTCTAAGGCTTCTAGACAGGAAATTAATCCATCTAAATCTGAAGTCTTCTTTTTTAATACTAAGGTCTGCTTACAAAATGACATATGTAGAGTTTTGAAATTTAATATGGGTAGGCTTCCCTGCAAGTATCTAGGTCTGCCCCTAGATAAGGGAAATGATTCATCAAATTTGTGGGATTCAGTGATAGATAGGATTAGGAGTAAGGTTGCAACCTGAAAAGGCAAGTGGCTATCCTCTACTGGAAGAGATACTATGGTCAAATCGGTTTTGGCAACGATGCCTATCTATCAGCTATTATGTATTAACCTCCCTCAGTCCAAAAAGGAAATATTGAATAGGCATCTTAGATCTTTTTTTTGGCAAGGGGTTGAGGAGAAGAAGAAGATCTCCCTTGTGGCTTGGGATAATATTTGTAGGCCATAGTCAGAAGGGGGTATTGGGATTAAGAATATTAAGGACCAGAGTAGAGCGCTAGAAGCCAAATTAGTTTGGAGAATGTTCAGATCTCCCCACCTCAAGTGGGCTCAAATCTTATACTAAAAATATCTTAGAGGCAAAGACCATACTAGCCTCTTTAGGGAATCTTCTCCCCCAAAAGGTTCTCGCCGTTGGAATTTTATGTTGGAATGCAGGAAAATTATTTTAGACAAATTATCATGGAATTTGGGCAATGGCGAAGAAGCCCTTTTTTGGACTGATCCTTGGGGAGGTTTCAAGGCCCTTCATAAGAGTGAAAATTTCAAGTCGTCCAGAGCTGTGCTGGAATCCGTATGGGGTAGGTATGTTAAGGATTACACATCCCCAATTGACAAGGACCTAGCTAAGGTTTGGAAATGGAAATCTTTAGATCATGTGGCCTATCCCAGTAAGAGAAAAACAGTTGCTCCAAGACATCCTTAAAAAGAGAATGGTCACTTTCAACATGGGGTCAGATACTCTTGTCTAGGATGGATCGAAATCGGGAGAATACACCTCAAAAGATGGTTATAATCTTCTCCCTAATCAGTAGCTTTCCTCAAGCACTTATGCCCCCCCAGTCTTGTGTTGGGATAAGATGTGTTTGCCAAAGGCAGGACTGTTTTCATGGTTTGCTCTCCAAAATAAGATTCTAATGGCAGACATATTTAGGAAAATGGGCTTTGAAGGTCCCAGTAGATTCCCTTTATGTGAAAAGGTGGAAGAGGATAAGGATAGTATCCCCCTCAATTGCAATTATGTCTCCAATTGTTGGCTCTGTTTTTGTAACAAATTAGGATGGAGCTCAACCTTCCCTAACTCCATTCTTGGAATGTTTCAAGCATGGCCCATTCTATATCCACGCTCCCTCTTTGGAGGGCTATGGAAATTGGCCCCATCTTTGGTTATTTGGGAACTATGGAAGGAACGCAATAGAATACTTTTTAAGGATAAGAAATTGGATTGGCTCCAACTTGTGAATAAAATGGAAGCCTCATTAGTAGAAACCCTTAATAGCAGAACTTCTAAATTTCCTAGCAAACTCTCTAAGATGACATTCTGGGATGAGAAGATGAGAGGTAGATGGTTAGGTCTAAAGATCCCCCCTTTGTAGGAGTAAGCAATTCTAATAAAAAGGAGTTAAGAGAAGCCTACAAATGGAAGGTCCCAAAAAAAGGGTGGGCGAAGCTTAACTTTGATGGTGCTTCTTGTGGGAATCCAGGTCCTGCAGGGATTGGGTGTTGTCTGCATGATGATGCTAGCGGGGAATTAGCTAAGTTGGTCAAACCTATAGGGTTTGAATCCAATAATAAAGCAGATATTTTAGGCTTAGTTGAAAGGCCTCCTCTTATGTCAAAATAGGGGTATTAGCAAGCTCGCCATTGAAGGAGATTCAACTATTATTATCAATGGCCTTAAAAAAGGTTCTCTTCCTAACTGGAAGTTGAATGTGATCTTGTCAAGAGATATAAGCCTTCTCAAGGATTTCAAGAAAATAACCTTCAATCATATTTATAGAGAAGGCAACTCTAGGGCAGATAAATTAGCCAATGCGGGAGCTGATGGACGGTTCATAAGTTAAGATAGAGCCTTCCCTCTTGTCCTAAGTATTTGGTGCAAGGTTTTGACTCTTAGGCTTCTGGTCTCTATCAGTTAGGTTATGGGTTTTCACTGGGGATTCATCCCTTGACCTAGCCTCCCCTTTAAGAGGATGAAAGTTTCGTCAGTAATAGATGGTTAAGTCTACATCAAAGGTGGTAGAAATATTTAATTTTGCATTTCTTAAATCTTGAATATTCTTAGTTAAGTTGGTTATTAGAGCACGTTCCTCTTCTTTATCTCTCTGATTATAAATATCAAAGGTCTTTAGGATAAATTCACAGTGCTTATATACATATCTATACATACATAATTATAGAAAGATAAAAAAATATATACTCTTGTAGTTTCATAAACATTTTTTAATATACTCGGAGCCTTCTACTGTGAGATTTTATGTTTATAGGTATGTGTGTGTGTGTGTGTGTGTGTGTGTGTGTGTGTGTGTGTGTGTATAAGCATATATACATATGTATATGTATGAATGTATACATATTAATACACATATATAAATATTATATACAGATATGCATAAAGGATAATGATGTTGTTAGATGCGTATATATATTAGTAGATGTATATGTAAATGTATGGATTTATTTATATAGAATTTTATATATATGGTGATATATATGATAATGCTCATCTTTAGATATTACACGTTTTACGGGGCAGACAGATGCCTTTAGACATATTTATTATGTCATCATCTTGTCAACTAAATTCTCGAGTAGTGCCTTCTTTGGCGACATACTTGGAATTGATGATGTGACTTCCCTTGCTGTAAGAGCTAGCTAATGCTAATGAGCTCGCTCAACTAGCGGTGGAGATATTTATTACCTTGATCCTGGAGATTGTTTAACCTGCATCGTGACCCTTCATTCGCTTCTCTAACACTCTTTAGCTATCATATCGGTCCTTTATCAAGAAATATGGGTTGTATTTCTCGGTGCCTTTTAAAACTCGATTATTATAAGTAAGGGCTTGTTTTGAGTAGTTGGTTATCTGGGAGACTCAAAGCTCTTTATGGATACTCTGCTAAGGCTTATAGGGCTCAAGCGGCAAATGGCTTTTGTATGAGAAATTAAGGAAGAAAGACTGAAAGGCATTCTTGTCTTCCTGAATGTCCTGGTTATCAGGGTGGTCATGAAAATTCTTGGGGAGGAATATATCTCGAATGAAGACCGTACTAGAGCTAATTCTGATATTGCTGCTATGTTCTTAGTGGTGGCTATGCATTATGAGAAGGACAAGGATGTGGTGATAAAATTATGTAGAAGTGTCTTCGAGAAAGAATTGTTGGGTGAACTTGAGAGAGCGGTTGTCAATATTGACAAGGAGTTAACTGCACCAAAGCCTCACAATTATGATATACTCATTCAGATGAATAACTAGGTGCCTAGATTTCCAATCCTACAAATTGAGGATATGGTTGCCTACGAGGCCTATAATCCGACTAGGCGAAGGATTTTTTTCTTTCTTATGTGGCTTTTGCATGTTAGAAAACTGACATGTAACAGGTGGCTGGCCAGCTATCTTGAAGCTAAAAACATTGAAGTTGTCCCATATGACATGGACATCCCTCCCGTCCCTGTCTCTAGCCCAGATAATTCTCCGGATAGTTCGGGAGAGAAGGTAAGAGAGGTGCGAGTGAGAAGATGTTGGGAAAGATAGCCGGACTGTTGCCCTGGGTTTATCTTATCGTCACTTTTTTATTAAGGGTTTACCATAAAACTTTCACTTTATTTCAAACTTAACTTTTAAAGACTTGTGGATGTTAAGGTTAATATTTTCTCTAGCTTTAGATATGCTTTTTTCTATCTTTAGTTTGAAGGCTTTCCTTTCAGAATCTGCCCTAAAAAGATTCTTCTGAATTTTTGAGCGACTTTTATGGATCTTGCTTATGGGTTTAACAAATTATGTTTCAAATCTAAGCTTTCTATACTATTTTTAGTTCTTAGCTCTGTGTGATGAATCACTGCTCTCATCTTTTATATTCTTATATATATATATATATATATGCGTATATTTATTGTCAAGATTTTTATTCAAAAGTTGAGATGTTATTTTCTTATGAAGCTTTAGGTTTTGACAGAGTTGGGGAGGCTCTTCTAGTTTCATTTTTCTGAAAGAGAACTGTGAAGCATGGAAATGATACTCTATTAATTATCTCTTGGAATTTTAGATATCTCCCCTCATTTTTTTTCTTCTTGCTTTCAGTTTTATAAAGGTGGATAATTATTTTTTAAAATTCTCTTTAGTGTTTCAAATAAGAGGACTTTCTGAAAGGAACTGTTTGATTAAGACTTTCTGAAAGGAGTGAGGTGACTTTAAGATCTTTTTGGCAATAGACTCCCTATCTCCCAAATCCTTGCTATGTTATTTCTATGTCTGACTTAATTATGATAAAGGTGAAGGCAGTGTTAAGGCTTTGAGTTTTCTCAATATTTCAGTGCTTTTTCAATACTAAAGTTCTATGGTTGTAGCAGCAACAGTGGAATAGGCTTCGCAACTTGGATTGGGATTGTTTATTGGATAACAATTCGTGAAGTGGTCTATTGTAGGGCAGGTTTGAAGGTTTTTTTATAGGTATCTTAGATTTCATTTAGATCATTTGTCTTGATAGCAGTGGAAAGACATTTACGGCCTGTTCATAAGAAGCGGTCCCCGAAGACAGACCTTTGCCTCAATTTGAGAAAAGGGATGGTCAATCTTCAGAATGTTCAGTATAGGATGACATATTTTATTGATTATGTTGCAATTTCATTATACTACTAAGTTGTAATATTGTAATCATTACTAGTCTTTTGTGACTGGACTTAATGTCTCGGGCAAGGCCGGAGGTTTTCTCCTCTTTGCTCTTTCCTACCGATGCCCGCACTGAGCGGAGATTGTAATGCTATGTAATGAATTTTAATTTAATAAAATTTTATGGCTTCAACCTTTTAGTGATCAAAAAAATAAAATAAAAAAAATACTTTGAATGAGCAAACTCATAAAATTTGAATAAGTTATCATTGTTCATTTTAGCATTAGAAATAACTTGGTTATGTTTTGGATCAATGATATAACACATATCCTTATAGAATTCAATCTTATAATCTTGGCAAAGCTTAGCAACATAAATCAAATTTGATTTTAATTAAGGAACATAAATAACATCATGTAATTTACCATAAGGAACATTGACATCACCAATAGCTTCTACTTTACAAGTATAATTGTTAGCAAGTTGAACTGGAATATTCAAAGTATCAGGATGCATAGAATCATAAAATTCTTTATGAGAAGTAACATGTTGAGATGCACCAAAATCAATAATCCATTCAAGAGACTTTGAAACATTGTAACTACAAGTAAATGCATGATGAGATGAATTACCATTATTATTACCTTTCTTATAATGAGGTTTAGGTTGTTGATTATTTTGATTATTTTGGTCCATGGGCTTTTTACCATTTTGTTTCTTAAAACAATTATTAGTCACATGACCATCCTCACCATACATACAATGGAGCCTCTTAGAATAATTATTCTTTTGATTATTATTAGAATTGTTATTATAGGATTTAGAATGAGATTTATTATTAGAATAATGATTATTATGATTATTATTATTGGATTAAAATGATTATTATGATTCTGATTCTTAGACATAAAAGCATGTTCACTACTTTTAAGATTACCAAATTGAATTAATCTAGCTTCCTCTTGACGTAATAAATTACAAAAAATATCATAAGTTAATTGAGTAGCTAAACTAGGAATGGCAAGTTGAGCATGAATATTAGTAATAAATTGTTGAAATTGATGAGGAAGACATTTTTTAAGAATAAGATGAATTAAACATATATCAGTTAGTGTAACTCCTAAACCAATTAATTGACTATTAATAGAATCAAACTTTAATAAGAATCATCCATGGATTTAAAATCTGTATACCTGACATCTTCGAGTTGATCTTGAAGCTGATTTTTTCAGGAATCATTTGAGCTATCATAAGTTGTTTTTAAAATTTCTCATGCTTCATACGCTTTTGTACAATTTCCAATAAGAACATACAATTCAAGAACCATCGAAATACCAATTAAACCAAGTGCTTACTCGTTTTGAGCCTTCCACCTATCTTGGTCGGCTTTATGAGCAGTTGTAGTAGGCTCTGAGGTTTTATCAATAGCAACATCCAAAAGCTGCTTGAAACAAAAATAAAGGAAATATGTGTTTTCCATGAATGATAATTTGAACTATTTAATTTAATTTCGGGAATTAAAGTAGACATGATAACAAAATAAAGGTGAACAAATTATGATTAGAATTGAAAAAAAAAAAATACCCCTTAGATTAAAAAACGAAAATTAACCTCCTTGATTGAATCAAATTTCAATAATTTGTTTAATTTTTTTTAATCACAAATAACAAATTTAAATTTTTAAAAAACTTTGATTTAAAAACTCTTTAAAAAATTTTATTTAAATTTTTTTTTAAAACTTTAATTATAAACAAAGTTATATGATTAAAAACTTAATAAAATAAAACTTTATTCTATTTAATCTTTTTAAACTTTATATATATAAAAAAAAAATTATTAAGTTTTTAAACTTTTAAATGTAGACTTTTTAAACTTTATTAAAAAGCTTTATAAACTTTACTAAACTTTAATAAGAATTTTAGGAAACTAAAAATTAAAATAAACTTACTTTATACGTGAATGTTTTAAACTTGTAAAACTTTTTAAACTTGAATATAGCAAATGAAGAGAACGTTAAAATGAGAGGAAGAAAAAACTTTATTCATCTCGTGAAAAAAAAGGGAACAAGCATGATATGAGAAGTTTAGAAAATACAAACAAATATAGCTGAACCAACACAGAAAAAGCTACAAGGAAGACATGTAGATCTGGAAATGAGCAGAGACGTTATACATAGGACAAAGCAAAATGCATACAAAATGAGTTAATAGAGACATTATTAACAGAGACATTATAATATGTGAAATGTAGAGGCTGGGACAATAAAGAATACACTCGTCCAGAGATGTTACACTACAGACATAGAGGTAGTGATTAAAAAAATTTGAAAATAATTATATTTGAGGCAGAAATGTTACTAGATGATATTGCTAAAAATAGGTGATATGTGCAGAAATGAAACTAAATTGCAGCAACAAGTATGAAATTGAAAAAAAAACAGACTATAGAGAGATAAAAAAACACAGAGATATATCAAAACAAGCGGTGAACGTAGGTAGGGAAAACCTAGATATTGATATAACGAGGAGATTATATTACATCACAATATTAAACTTTTAAGTAACAAAATCTTGGCGAATATAATATGAAAATCAAAGATATTTATTGCACAAAGATCAATATGAAACTTCTTTTAAACAAAATCCTCCAAACACGAGATGTTAGATCTTGCAAGCAAATTAGAGAATGTTTTGGCGGCAGTCCTTCCAAAACAAATTATACAAAATGGGTTTGGCGGCAAGCCTTCCAAAACCAAAAAAACAAACCAGAAAGAAGACTTTGGTGGCAAGCCTTCCAAGGCTTAAAAAAAACCTTTAAACTAGAATCAAAATAGATTAGACCTGCATGCAAACTTGTTAACAAGTTTGAAAAATAAAAATAAACTTAAACCAAAACCTGCACAGCAAAATGTTAAAGAACAACCTTCTTCTCTTCTCTCAAAGAGTGCCTCCAAGAAAAGTGAGCTCCAAAATGAACAATGACAACCTTCATCAACTTCCACTTAAACAAGGATTAGTAACCTGCTTTAATACCATGAAAGGAAATACAAGAGCAATATTAAATGAGGTTAAATATTAAATATTCTAACGGATATGAGCTCATTGATCCATTTGCATTCTTGTTAAGACTAGATGAGGTTAATTCCACCTTAATTTGAAAAGGATTTGATCAATTTAAACCATGATTAAATGCAATTTGTTGTTCATTTTAAACCCTTTGCATGCATGAAATGTGATTTTTGTTGTTGTTCTTTTATCCAAATCCTAATTAAGATTGTATGATAATTGTAGGATTCATTCAACCCTCCTAGTTAAACTATGTGAAGAGTTGTTTTTCATTCAAACCTCCTAATTAGGCTATGTGAAAAATTGTTGTTCATTCAAACCCTCTAATTAAACTATGTGAAAAATTATTGTTCATTGCATGTTAAGAAATCTTGCATGAATCATTGTTTACACTCCATAAAACCCACATGCAATAATAGATCCTCTCATAAAACCTACATGCAACAACAAATTAGTTCAAAAAAGATGCATGCACAAAGAAATCCACACAAAACCTGCACGCAACAACAAATTAGCACCAAAAACATGCATGCAACAACATATTAGCACCAAAAACTTGCATGCAACAACAAATTAGTTCAAAAAACCTGCATGCAACAATGGATTAGCACATAAAACCTGCATTCAAATAGATTCATAGAATTATTAGCTTTTGCATGTTCACGTCGAGTTCACCAAGAAATGTAACTAGGAAAATGGGAAAACACATCAAAGCCTAGAGTTATGCAACCACAAAATACAACAAGCTATGAAATTGATCCTAATTCAATCAATAGAGCTATGAAGACAAGATAACTAAACTAAATGCAAACTATTACAAAACGTAGATATCTCCTCTATATTTCTCCATGGTTTCTCTTTATCCTTCAAATGTGTTGTGGTTGTCACCTACAAGGTTGCAAGTGTGATGAAAGCAAGATTGCAAAGCAAAAATGACAGCACAAGGATATTCGAGATGTGGTTGAAAATCAATGAGAAAATGGCTCAATTTATAGAAAAATTGAGATTGATTGGATGGTTAAGATTGATTTGAGATTGAAAGTAATCAATGGACAAGATTAAATGAGATGACTTGTTAAGTGAGGATAAAAATGAAATTGCATTTCCAATATTGAGGAAGAAACAGAAATGAAAAGAGATAAGTGAAAATGAATATTGGTGTATGCGAGAAAAGCGGTTCGATGAAATCTAAAATGTGAAAATATTCAAAGACTTGCCCACACACCCATGAGACTCTTGGTGCAAGTTATGGATCCATGAGGAATAGCTCAACTTCCCAAGGAGTGTTCCATGGTTCTCTATCTCACAAGGTCCCTCAAGCCAATGCCTTTGCTCTCAAATAACTGAGCAAAGTGACTTAGAGATGACAAATGCAAGAACGAGGGATTCTTTTAATCAATTTTAGTATGAATGTATCCTATTTATGCATGATTATAGAAAATGAACTAAACTAGATGATAAGATGACAAGGTTATGAAAAATACTATCCTAACATGATATACTAGCTATATGATTTAATCTAAGATGATAGAAATACTCTAAAATGATTATTAGATTTATTTCTATTACAAAGAGAGGCTAAATGTTTGCTAAATTTGAGTATAAGTATGATGCTAAAGACTTGGATTATTGAAATGGAGGAATGAGAGCTCTATTTATAGAAGAAACAGGGCAATGGATGGTCAGGATTGAATGATCTGATCAAGGGTTAGGATTGAAAGCTATCAATCCATGTTTACAATTCTCACCAATGAAATGGTGACAATTGTCAACATAAGACTGCTTGAGAGGAGAGGTAAGAAGCATTAAATGCTTGAGAAGACCTCATGGTTACCATAGGAGGTAAGGATTAAGGTTAGGTTAGGGTTATCCATTGGATAAAGCTTTTACCCAAAGGATAAACTCTTGTGCAAGGGTTAAAGGAATAACCATGGTCAAAGCAATGAATGCTTGATGAGACGCTTGGGTTAGATGAGGGTTGAGTTAGGCAAAAAGTCTCTAACCATGCCACTAAGGGTTAGTTAACCATTAATGGTTTGAAAGACTTTGGGGACAAATTTGTAAGAGTCCTTCCAAATTTGGGGGTTTTCAACAAGTTAGCTTGTTGAAGGCATAAAGGCTTTAATTCCTTTGGAAGACTTTACTCCAAATTTGAGAAGTGACATCCTCAAATTTAGGGAAAGGGGATAATTGAAGGGTTTTAGGTCAATTGATTAGGATTAGAGGGATTTAGGAAGAGGGTTAGGAGGCAAGTGGGAGGTGTAGGAAAATGCAAGTGGGTGAGGAATATAAAGATTTAATTAAAATAAATTGCTTTATTTCAATTTGGTTGCAAGTGGGGAATTTAAATAAATTAGATTTATTTAACTGGGGTGAACTATTTAATGAAAAGTAGAGAGAAGGGATTTAATTAAATAAAATGATTTATTCAATTAAATGATATAAAAGGCAAGTGAATTTAAATAAATAAATTGAATAATTTATTTAATTAAATAGATGAATGTGGATGATTTAATTAGATTTAACTAAATAGAGTAATGAGAATAAAATGAACATTAAATATTCATTGAGGAATATGGTCATTTTTATATGTCTACATTTTGCCCCTTTGAAGTGACGTGTGTGCACATGTTGATTCAAAGAAAAATGATGTGTCGTCAAAATTTGATTATGATCAGTGTGATGTCATATTGAGATGTTCATGTCGTGCCCCAGATTTGATAAATGATGTTCCAGATTTGATAAATGATGCTGATAATGCCCCCTTGGGAGATGAATCAAAATTTTTGATAAATTTGATTACATTTTAAAATTTTGTCTATGTTGAATGCGGTAATTTGATTCATCTCCCGATAATGATGTTTGTTAGGGTTAGAAGTGAGACCACGAGCAATTTACATGTTCCACCATGTAACCCTAATTTTTGTTTACCCTATAAAAAGGTAAAAGGTTATTTCATTTGTATCATTTGAGTTTGTTGACTCTGGAGAAAGTGACATTTGGAGAGAAGACAAAATGACGGTTCCCCATGCTTCTCATCGATTCGAGCATGTTCAGAGGTATCGGAGGCCCACCACATATGGACCACCGGTAAGTCATTAAATGTTGCCCCTTTTTGCTTTTTGTTTTGTTATTTTTAGTCATGCTTTACAATTTTGCACGTGGATTTTAACGGTTTAGTGCGTAGGGTCTACACCCTAGTGCATACGATAAGAAGGGTAGCGAGTCCAAGGTTAGAAACTAGGGTAGTGTCCGGGTAGGGTTGGGTAGCGCGGAGGGGGGTTAGGATAGCGCATAGACATCTTTTAGCATAGCGGGTTCATAGGCTAGCACGTAGGGGGATTAGGATAGTGCATTGGGAAGACCTAGCACATAGGGTCAATAGGGGGTCGCATGGGTAGGTTAGGCTAGTGTGTAGGTGTAACCTAGCGCATAGGGTTAGGGTTGCAATGCGGAGGTAGAGTAGAATAGCACATAGGGTGTTCTAGGTGGCGCAAAGTTACATTAGGGTAGTGCATAGGTTCATTTTAGCGCTTAGGGTGCATTTGGTAGCGCGTAGGGGATTTCAGGTAGTGCATAGCTAGGAACTTAGCGCGTGGATAACAATTTTTAGTGCTTAGGCAGAAAATGTTGAGGAAAATAGGATTTTTGAGATGAATGAAGATAGTTGGGGGTAAATAGGTCGTTGCTTGTTTTTCCAGGATGGGTGCGATAGTCAGTCTGCATGCCTATTGTGTGTTGGTTTGAGAAATTGTCTAATATGAGTTCTGATTTTGGATTTTGGATAGATAACTTGATTTGATTTTCAATGTTTCAAGTTGATGTTGATTGGATGTTGATATGGATTTGATTTGATATGAACTTGATTTGATATGCATTGTTTCAAGTTGATATGAATGTGAAACTTGAGTTGCTTTTCAAGCTGATATTGATGTGAAACTTGAGTTGTTTTTCAAGTTGATATGGATATGAAACTTGAGTTATTTGTCAAGTTGATATGGATGGGAAACTTGAGTTGTTTTTCAAGCTAATATGGTTATGAAACTTGAGTTGTTTTTCAAGCTGATATGGATTTGATAGATAACTTGATTTGATTTTCAATGTTTCAAGTTAATATGATCTGATGTTGATATGGATTGATATGATGTGGAACTTGATTAGATTTTCAATGTGTCAAGTTGATATGAATTTGATTTTGATATGAATTTTGATTTGATGATAAAATTGATATTGGACATGTTTTGTTTATGATAGGAGCAGCTTGGGGTTGTGCAGTCGCGAGAGCGATTTTTGAGACCGTGGTCATTGATACCACGACTGACACAGGAAGATAGGGATATCATTGAGAGATGTGGACTATCCTCTTTGTTAGAGATGCCCCGGTATATCATTAATCGGGGTTTATTGACAGCTTTGGCCGAGAGATGGCATAGTGACACCAACACCTTTCATTTGGCGACAGGTGAGATCATAGTGACACCTGAGGATTGCTACTGGATTCTGCAGATTCTCGTGGTAGGTGCACTTTTACCATATGAGCAGACTGAGGAGGGTGGGATAGAGGCTCTTCGCCGGATATTGTATGATGAGTATATTTGTGGGTATGAGATCCCATGGCAGGAGTTTATTGATTTGGATTATGCCCCTCTACCATCAGTACTGGCAGGATTTATAGGTGGCCTCTT
This sequence comes from Cryptomeria japonica, assembly GCF_030272615.1. Taxonomy (NCBI): domain Eukaryota; kingdom Viridiplantae; phylum Streptophyta; class Pinopsida; order Cupressales; family Cupressaceae; genus Cryptomeria; species Cryptomeria japonica. Next base: position 685,598,747 of record NC_081412.1, read on the forward strand.
ATGTCCCGATCATAGGTCAAAGGGACTAGCAGTAGGATGGGGTTGGTCTTGGAGGACATGGTGACACAGGGTCGCCGATTTGCATGGGGGTCTACTATGTTGGCCCACTTATATAGGGACCTGCATCAGGTGGTTTACTTGGGATATGGGAGTCTATCAGCTGGGGTTACGTTGCTACAAGTGTGGGCATGGGAGCATATTCCTACAGTGAGGCCACTGGCAGACAGAGATAGGTGAGTTGGGTGTGCTTATGCCTATGGATACTGAGGGATAGTTGTCCTGTGTAAGTTGGGCAAATTAAAGCATTGGAGGCGAATGTTGGATGATATTGACATGGTCGTCTGGAGACTGTATATGCATTGCAAGGTGTGGGTAGAGGATAGGATGGAGATACCTTATGTCTACATGTCCTGATTTTTGATAGGGCAGACGCCCTTTATGATTGCGAGATTTCTGCACAGCCAAGTGTTGCAGCAGTATGGATGATAGCATGGGATACCATGGGGAGCATGCTTGTATGCTCGACGGAGGCAGGATGTGCCAGAGTGGGGACCTACCATTGATAGCGTTGCGGCAGTTGAGGAGTACATGCACCTAGCTAGCCAGATATGGGACTATGCCTATAAGATAGTGGATGTGGGGATGACTGATGAGTTCGCAGCACTCTTTGCAGCTCATGCTGTGGCCAGGATATCGGATCCAGCAAAGATGATTCCCTCTTTTGATGATGATGAGGATGAGCAACTCGAGAGGCTAGGGAGACGAGGAGAGGAGGGAGAGGAGCTGGATGAGGGAGGTGGGGATGGTGGAGGTGATGATAGTGGAGATGGTGGAGGAGGTGGCTGAGGTGGGCATGGGGATAGGGGAGAGGTGATCAGGGGAGGAGAGGGGATAGAGGTGGAGTTGGTGGTGACAAAGGGATACGAGTGGAGAGAGTTATGCGATGGGTTGTAAGTGTTAGGATGGAGGTATCATCATGGTTGGTCGGATATTAAATAAGTTAATGATTTTGTTAAGGTCTTCGATGGTATCATCTTCTGTGTAAACTTGCTCGTAATGTCGTTGCTCATTTTCCTTGGCATCATAGATATTCTGTGGACCAAATTCAAGTAGTCTAGGTTCTGTGCCTTGTTCTTCTTGAGAAATGGGTGTATGACTATCATTTGCAGCGATATCTTCAGTAAAATTGGAATAGCTACCCCATTCATATTCATTTGAAACATTTTTTGAGGTATTATCCCAGATTCTTGCAGTGTTGTGGACTGGTATGTTGTAGGGTGAAAACAAGTCCTTGATGATTGATACGAGTCTGATAGTTTTCTCTGATTCTGTATCAGATTCTGCTTCTACTCTTTGCATTTTCTCATATACTGTCTCTCCTCGGGGAGTAATGATGTTATCAGGGAGTGATTCTTCTTTGTTTGAAACCGGTTCTTGAACATGATGTACTTTTGCACAAGGTGCTTCTATTTTTTGATTGACTGATTTCTCTTGATGTTTCTTTTTTTCCTGGTATTCATGTTCCTTGCGTATTGTTTCTGCTGATTCAAATAGTGCCTCCTGCCATGAGTCCTCCTTGTATTTCTTCTTTGCCTTCCACTGAGGTTTTTGGTATTTGCTTGTTGTCTTCTTTGGTGGTAGAGTGTGTTCATAGCCCAATCTTGTTTTGTCTTTACAAAATTGTGAAGGAGGATCTAATGGTTCTGTGACACCTTCTTGATGCTTGTCGATAGGTCCTTTGCCATTGTATCCCATTTCTTGCATGATTAAGTATCCTTTTCCATAAAAGTGTGTTGGTATAGCTACTTCCATAGTAGCTGCTCTATCTTCTTCCTCATCCTTGTATAGCCAACTAAGGATGTCCTTTTCCTCTTATTCGTGTGCTAGTGTGCCTAGTTGAATGAATTTGCCATCAAACTTGGTGATGCGTTGTGTCACTTGATGTGTTGATACTGAAGGTAACCCATGAAATTAAGGGGATGCCGGTAAGTTGGTTAGACACAAGGGTTCCAAAGAGTATTCTCCCATGCCTTGTTCTTTGATTTTAATTTTCTGTTTGAAATCCATAGATAGTGATTTGGACTTTTCTTGCTGAAGATCTGGTGCTGGGGAAATTTATTTTTCTCTGTTATGAGGAACTAAACTATCTTGGGCTGCCCCCATAGCATTACAATGTTTAAAAGGGTTATGATATGCTGATATAGAAATCTCTTGTCCATTGTAAGGTAACTTAACACACTGGTGATAAGTAGAAGGTACTGCATGCATTTCATGTATCCAAGGTCGACCCAGTAAGATATTATATGTGAGGTCTATGTCTAAGACTTGGCACATAGTGTCCTTTTGTATTGGTCCCACTTGAATTGGCAACACCACTGTTCCTTTGGATGATCTTTCTTCATCATCATATGCTTTGATAGTGATCTTTTTGCGTGGATCAATAGACTGCTCAGAGAAGCTTAATGCATGGATAAGTTTTAAGGTACATATATTGAGTCCAGCTCCTCCATCTATTAATACTCTTTTGACTCAATGTTTGTAGACCAAGACTTCAATGTGGAGTGGAGTATTGTGTGGATGGCTTAATGAAATATTATCCTCTTCAGAAAAGGTGAGATTATGAGGCCCTGTCATATGAGCCACCATAGCTTGGAATTTGTCTGTATCTAGATCCTGGGGTACATTTGTTTCCAATAGTGCTTGTTCCAAGATGTCCTTGTGTTTTGGTGAAAGTTTCAGCAACTCAAGTATAGATATTTGAGTAGGAGTTTTGCACAGTTGATTGACCAGGTCATATTGAATCTTGGGTATGGTGCTTGTTGCTGATATATGTCCCTTCAAGACATATTTTTGAGCTCTGGTGGTTACATTGATTGATTCACATTCACGTTTGTCCTTGATTGTAATAACATTTACTTGATTGTCCTCAGCTGATATATGATTGATGGTTTTATTGTATATGTGATTGATACAAGTTCCATGTGTATCGTTTGAGGTTGAAGCTCCATCCTTGTTGTAGTTTGGAAGAGGATTCTTAAAGTCACCATGGTCACCATTTGTCTTGAGACCATCGACTATTAAATCGCTTCTATAAATCATGTCTTGAACAATGTTTTTCAGTCTCATGCAATCATTTGTTTGATGTCCTTTGTTTTGATGAAAATCACAACAGTGTGAATCATTCCACTAGGGTGGTTTGATTTGTGGTTCAAAGTTGTTGATTGCTGGTAAGGAGATAATTTTGCTTTCTAGGAGCTCTCTGAATGCCGACTCCAATGATTGCCCTAATGGTGTGTAGATGTGTTTTGTAAAGTTGTTGGTGTTACCTTGGGATTTTGTATTAGGTCCTCTATTGGTGTTATTGTCTTGGGTATTGTTGGTGTTGTTAAGATGATCTTTATTGGTAGTTGGTGCGTAAGTGTTAGTACCTTGGTTAGCACCTTTTTTATTCTTGGTAGCCTGAGGATTACCTGATAAATCTAACACTGGTTGTTTGGATTTCACATCATTAGTTTCGATTCCTCCTTCATTTCCAGTATTTTTGTTTCTGGTCCAGAACCTGGATTTGTCTAAGTTGTTGTTGTTTTGGTTATTGTAATTAGAGTTGGATGAATCCATCCCTTCTTTGAAAAATTTCAATGTTCCTTTCTTGACACATGCCTCTTCTACTTGGATGCCATTTTCAATCAATTTAGCAAAAGATGGTATGCGTTGGAGTTTGAGTATGTAACTCATCTCACTATTTAAATTGCCGATGAAAATTTCCATCTTTTCCTTTTTAGGCACATCTCGAGGATATCTTGAGACCATTCATTGCCAACGTTAAAGGAACACCATGAATGTTTCATTGTTTTTCTGTTTGGTATTACAGACATCTAGCATGGTGATGACATGTTGAATGTTGTAGGAATATTGAGTTATAAATTTGTTGACTAACTCATCAAAGGATCTGACATGAGGTGTGATTTTGGATGACCATTCCATTGTTTGCCCTGCAAAGATTCTTAGGAATAATCTCATTAAATAGGAGTCATCATGGGCAAATTCCAAGCTCATAGTACAGAATTCCTGGACATGATCACGAGGATCACTTTTCCCATCATATTTGTCAATTTTGGGAATGTCTGAATTTGGGGGAAAAGGTACCATGTTTAACCTTCTGTCAAAAGGATAAGGAAAAATTTCATTCAAGGAATACTATACTATTGATCCTTGTTGCATGTCTTGCATTTGTTTTTGTAGCATTTGCATTTGCTGTGTGAGGGCAACCAAGGGTGCATTTGTTTTCCGAGGGAAGAGTTCTTCCCTTGCATTGTGTCTAGTTTGAAATGGCATGTGTAGCAACATGTTTTGCTCAGGGATGTTTTGCTTAGGTATGTTTTGTTTAGGTATGTTTTGTTCTGGGTCACGTGCTTCCTCCTCTCTTTGTCGTTCTTGATAAGCATAATGTTGAGACCTTGTTCTAAATATGTCAGTATCGAAGTCTTCAAGGAGTTTAACTCTTTTTCTTGTGAGCATGAGTAGGTATTTTTCTTTGTCAGTTTCCATGAGTTTTTCCACAAGTTTTTGAAATGAAGCGCTTTCTTGACACTCTTGGAGGAGTTCCTCAGAAATTTCTGTCTTCTAGATTTGGATATTCGAAAGGATTTGATAATCTTCGACCCATGCTGGACTCTTTTTGTGGTTCGCTTTTCTTGTTTCGTTGAGAGCGAGTAACAATGAGCATCTAGTAGAAACTTTATGTGACAAAGGGATTGAACTCCTCTTCAATGTTTTGCTCAGGGGTTGGTGGTTCAAATCAAGGTATGTTGTAAGTGATGCACACTTCTAGAAAGAAATTTGGATTGATCTTTCCTCCTTGATTTAGGCATTGGTTGAATGCTAATTTTTGACATAATGCTTTACTCCTCAATGGTTCCTCATCAAATTCGTTTGTTTTGTCTTGAAGATACAAGCGCATATGATAGAGGAATGTTCGATGAGATTTGAAGAGTTGGCGATTGATGTATAAAAACCTATTCCTTTTAGCAAGTTTTAGAAAATTAGGTTGTTGTTTCCTCAACTTAGTGTTGTGATAAATACTCTTTCTTCTCAGAATATGAGGATTAGTCATGCACAAGTGATCAATGGTTTCTTTTGATTTTTTTTGGATTTAGATATCTTGTTTGGAAACTTAATTTTACTTTATCAAATGAAGGTTTAGATGCCCCCTCACGACAAAGCATGTCAAATGTTATGGGATAAGAGCTTTCCCGATGTGGAAACTCGATTTGACAACTTTGAGTTTAAAACAAGTATTTTTTTGGATAAAAATCCGTTTGATTGAAGGACCTTTTGATATGTGTGATGGTGTTTCCTAATTATGATAGGAGAGATGTGTTTTATCTCTTGACTAGTTTTCAAATTTTAACAACTTTGTTTTAATGAAAACTTGCTTTTGGAGTGGTTTTGATACTTTGATTTTGATTTTTTGTTTGATGGAGTTCAAGTGAGGAAAAAGGGCTTCCTTTCCTAAATTGTTTTTAGAATTTTCAAAAATAGTTTCTATTTTGCCCCCTATTTTCTCAATTGCGGCTATATGCTAAGCCAGAAACCCAATGCACTACCAAATTTTCACACACTAAAGAATGGTCTCCACGCACTAAGCTGCCTTTCTGACACGCTAACTTGATCTGCTTGATTTTGGTTTGGTTTGAAAGGTTATGTGCTAATATTTCCTTTCAATGCATTAACAACTAATCTCAATGCGCTAGTGTTTGGTCTCGATGCGCTAGAATGTTTTCAGAAAGCGCTAAGGTTTGAACTGCTAATTTGGGATTGATTATGCGCTAAAGTTCAATACTGATGCGCTATGTTGAAGCTTGCATGCGCTAAAATGTGGTTCCAAAGTGCTAAGATGTTGCTCTTATGCGCTAAACTGCCTTGATAGTTTTGACTTGGTAGTTTTCTATGATTTGTGAACTTTGTCTCAATGATGATGGATGATTTTCTGAAGTAAGAAATGGAAGCACAACACAAAAGAGATAACCATTTTGCCTAGTCCAAATAATGAGTGTATGTTCTGCGAGGATGTGTTCAAATCCCTAGTGTTTTAATAGGTTTGGATACAAAAAATACAATTCAATCAGACTCTTTATTCAAGGGTCATCGACAATACCATATCTCACTAGTCTCGATACTCCGTCAGCTCAAATAGCCTTGTCACCCCCTAGGGGGCACTCATTTTTTTGCCTTTTGCCAGAAATTAACTCAAAGTGAATTGCTTCACAATTGAGTAGTTATCTTGGGAGATATATGGTGAGTAATCTTGGGGGCGGATTCTTCCCCACCCTTGCACTATGATACTGCAAATGTTTGGATATTGACTCGGCTCAAAGTTTCTAATGCTAAAGTTCTTAATCAGGCTTCTCGTTCGATTGTCAGTGATAAACTCCCTCAGGAGGCTTCCCAACCTTTAGAACAAAGTCTTTACGTATCGTAAAGATACTGGAAGAAGGCTAATCACTACGTGCAACTGTTGAAAAGGACTTTCGTCACTTTTCACTTTTGATTATAGTGGGTTGGAACACTTGGCTTCAAAGTCATTCCCCACTTAGATCATTCCCCTCACACCGGCCAAAGAATGGCTTTAAGAGTTGTTCAACTCTTCGGAAGGGCAGGCCTGCTAAAGGATTTATTACTTAAAAACAATGAAAATGTAAGAGTGGTTTGGCTTTTTGATCACCCAGTTAAGGGGAGAGCATATACCTGCCACTTTCGAAGCGAAGCACACAAGTGTTCTTTTTAGCCTTTTATCACAATGATTTGCTAAAATCTATATGGAGATATTGCTCCACAAAAACATGGTGTTTATTTTATTTCCTCAAATCAATGATTATTTGATCTAGTAAAGAAACCTGGTCAACAAAGTAAAACTTCAATTTTGGTCAACAAAATAAATCGACAAAGGGGAAGAACTTCCCTCTTTAACTTTGAATAAAACTGGACAAGTGTGGTTTTTTTACCTTGCAAAAATTAAAGTTGATCCTTTTAAACACCAAAGGATGGTGAGGTTATTTTTAAAGCCTTTTGCAAAATGAAAGATTGTTTGTCCTTTTTAGATGCCCAAATGAAAGTTTTCTCCTAGGAAAGCAAGAAAGATTTTTGTTGTGGTTCTTTTTAAGTTCCCAAATAAGGTGTGAGTTCAATTTTTAGCTTTAAACAAGAAATGAAAGAAATTTAAATTTTTAACTAACTTAGCTAAGTTAGTAAAAAAAAATTCCAATTACTTTAAATCTAGCTTAAATAAAAATAAGCTCCAAACCTGCAATTAAACCATTAGTAACCTGCAAAACAAACAGTTAACCAGTTAGCAAAATGATGGCTTCGTGGATTTCCACAAGTCTAACTTTTGAGTTCTCTGTTACAAACTATTTTTTGTCTTATGTCTATGATGCGCTACAGAATACACTATACGCACTACAGAATGCCTTAGATGCGCTATCAGACAGACCCTACGTGCTAAATTGTTTTCCAAATGCGTTGGACTATTTAATTCCTACGTTGAAAGCTATAGGAAATTTTTTAAAAATTCTATGCACTAAGGGAGGGTTTCTACGCACTAGGAAATGACTCATTTTTATACATCTACAATTAGAAATATTCATTTTCAATAAAATATGCCAAAATGAAATAGAGTAAAAAGGTTAGTGGATAATTAGCAAGCTGAAGATATAAGGGAGATAGAAATTAGAAAGTGGAAGAGATAAGTGAGGTCATAAATAAATAAATAAAATTCATTTATTTCACCCGCACATAGTAATTAAATCAATTAAAAACTCATTTAATTAGAATATTTTAGAGAAAGGGGATTAAATAATTAAAATAATTATTTAAGCATGGAATAATAATTAGCTTAGAATAAAGGGATTAAATATTTAAATGAATTATTTAATCAAAGAGGAATAGTTAGGATTAGCTGATTAAGATCAAGATTAATTGATTAGTAATAGATAATGATAAATATTAATTAAATAATGAAGATTATTTAATTAATGGTTTAGAAGAACAATAGTTAAATAATTAATAAAAAACTAGAAGAAGAATATTAGTACTAATTAAAAAATTAAAATTATTTAATCAGTTTAGACGAAAAAAGGTTTAGTGAAAAGTGTCGTTGAAGATAGGATAATTTTTAGTGTCTACACATAATATCATTACTTGTAGACCGCGACACCATTTGATAATTGAAATGAGACACAACACATACATTGTAAACATGTCATCCAAGTTGCAACACTAGAAACATTAATGCAAAGAAATGTAGAGCATTTTTTGGATCACTTCTGACAGAGAACATGACTATAAACCAACAACAATTACTAATTGTATTAGTTGTAACACCAAGGACCTAAAAAGATAGGAGTGCAATGTCCAAGAAGCATAAACATTATATCCAAGTCCACACAGACCATATCTACAAATGCAAAGGAATGTGGAGAATTCTTTTGGGCACACATCAATACAATATACTTCTTATACCAACTTGCTCCATTAGGCTTCCAAGGACCAAATTATACCAGAAACAACACCTTCTCATTGAATACATCATCTTCATTATATTTTTAGGCATCTATATTCATCTTAATATCTCAATCTATTTGAACATCAACATATCATCATTGCCATCAACATTATCAATAGTGTTAATACAACCAACTCGGTGCAAACATTAGACACCAAGGAGGTGGACATCCACAAACCAACTACAACGGATATCCATTTGTTCCTCTCACCATCTCTTCCTCAATGATCTACTCAACTATGCATACAGATATTCATGTCAAACAAAAAACTACTACCAATTGTACTCTACTCAACCAATCATCATATCATCGATGACCTCAACAATCAAGGACAACATGCATTATCAGACATCAAATTGACATCAATGACAACACATATTTCCAATAGTACCAATGTTAGGTGGAGATATATAAAATTATCACGTAGCATTATCTTCACAACATGCAACACCACCATTGAATTAGTCCTAAACACCTTGTTTGGTTTGAGATTCTACACTCTCCCCATGAAAGTGATATGGCTTTTCTTTGCCTTTGTTGTATCCTTGTTGACTACTACGAAATAAGGTCCAAACCCCCAATCTATAACTTTACTCCTCTCATTACTAGATAGTTGTGCAAACTCATAATTTTTCTGACTATTAAATACACAACATGCAAGAACGCCATTAAATCTAGTCCTAAACACCTTGTTTAGTTTGAGCTTTGATACTCTCCTATGAAAGTGATATGACTTTTCTTTTTCTAAAGGCAAATTGTTGTATCCATGTCGACTACTATAGAATAATGTAAAAAACCCCATTCTACAACTTTATGCCTCTCATTACCAGATAAGGGTGTAGACTCATAATTTTCTTGACTATTAAGCACAAGATAAATCATCTAATGTATGATGAAATTCGAGTCAAAGTATGAAATAACAAAGTATTTTAAACCAACGAATAGAGCAATGATGGGAGATCAAGGGCTATATATCCTACCACACATTAGTTGCCTTTGCAATAATTAGGTCTCTATCTAGTTTGATTGTCTTGTTAGCCACACCATTAGCATTGTAATAAATGTGTCCCACATTGAGGTTTTCAATAGTGTCCAAAGCTTGCCCACACTTATTAAATATATTATTAGTTCCTCCCGAAGGCAAGATTAATTATGCATCCATTAGATGCAATTTAGTTTTTTAGTTGACCAATAGCATGAGAGAATTAAAAAAAGGTTATGTGCAGTTCTATAGTTCTAATGTTTGTACATAGTTTAATGATTTAAAAAATACTTCTTTATTTTCCTATTGCCTTATTTTCCTAACGGTTATTACAAAAATTTTAGAAAAGAAACTTATGTTTTTACTTGACTAATAGCATTAAAGAATTTTAAAAAGGTGGTGTGCAATAAAAAATATAAGAAGATATGCATAAATCTTATCTTCTTGGATACAACAAAAACATGAATCTAGAAAAATCTCGTTTTATTCAATGCAAGCAAGTACACATGTAGATAGACCGAATCGAATTCACAAATATGTTTAACAATGTTGACAAATGGAGACAAAACTAATCACATTCAATACACAATATACGTCATATATTTTGACCTTATTGTATGTGTATTGTATACTCTACTAAAAGCATATATAATGTCAACAAATTTGAAAGATATTGCTAGATATTCTATTAAATGTGAGTATGCTTGAAGTGATATTAAAACCATATATGTTTAATGATTTTTTAATTACTTTTCATGCATTTAGTTTCTTGACTCAAATGTCAACAATATTAAATGCTCGAAAAATTGTAGGCACCTAAAAATGTCTCATTGATCATGTATTAATCATTCCTCTAATTGATTAAATAATTATTTAATTATTTAATTAAGTTAATTAATCTTATTCTTCTAATTTCATATTTCCTCATTATCTTACTAATTATTCTATTTTTTATTCTATCATCATTTAATCATTTAATCATTTTAACCATTTTCTAAATGTTAATTAAATATTTATTTTTTAATTAATTCTGATTAATTCCCCAATTTAAATAATCTTCATTACTTAAATAAATTAATTCTCAATTTCTATTTCAATTCTGTCATCATCTAATCATTCAACCCTTTTCTAAATATTAATTAAATATTTATTATTTAATTAATTATGATTTAATTCCTTTAATTAAATAATCTTTATTATTTAATTAAATTCTATTTCTAAATAATTAAATAGTTTCTTTTAATTATTTAATTAACTAATTAATTCTTCCATTTCCAAATCCCCAAATTCTAATTTCATTTAATTTCATTAATTCTTCCATTTCTAAATACATGTGCATGATTTCAAAAACCAAATTGAAAATCAAAGTCAAGTTCTAAATATATTCAAATACTAAATTGAATTAAATAAATTCAATTATTTGAATAAATATCATGCAAAGATTAAATTGAAAATCTAAGTTTAAATGCAAGCACATGCTAAATTAATTAATTAAATCATTTATCTCTCTAGTCTCTATTTCCATCTTTCAGTTAGCTTTTTTTCTAAATTAAGCTTTCTTTGTCATCTTCTTTATTTCCTCCAATCATTCTTTTTCTTCCTTCAGTCAGCTTTTTCTCAATCAGTTGACTCCATTAATCTATTCAATCTATTGAGTTTCACTCCTACAATCAGTAGTTCAACTATCAATTTTCATTTAAGCTCACCTGAGTTCCACCTCTTGATCAATTTGTTCCACCATTCAATCAATCTTCTTCAAAAATCTATAAATTGAACATCCAATCTCCATTTTCAATAATCATGAACTTTGAATCTTTGTGTCACTTGCAGGTTACCAGCGCAATATCTGAGAGCCATCATACCACAGAGAAGAGAAGAGCAATGGAAGCGATATGCAATCTTGGAATAGGGAGTTTTTGATTGATTTGATTTATAATTCCTATTTCTTGATATTGCATTATTTCATTGTCTTGTTTGTTAGATTCTTTGATTAGATAGGGATTTGTGATTTCCCTTTGATTCTAATTGATCATTATTATTAAGATGAATTTTACATGCATACATTTTGGTGAACCCAACATGAAACACAACTAACTTACCTTCTCTGTTCTCTATGTAATTTTTGCAGGTCGTACGGATTTTTGCATTTTTTTTTATAGATTTCGAGAACAGATATTCCATCACGCAATCACGATTACATCGTCCTACAATCGCATAGACAACATAACTCATTCGACCCCTCGTGGTCATGCATTCACTCTGACAGGGTTACGCAATCGCCCTTTCTGGATCACGCATTCGCAGGGTTAATTGTTGTCTAATTTTTTTCTTCCGTTTGTTATTTCATCTGTCTAATTCTGTCTAAAAATTGGGTAAATTAGGGATCAAATTGCTTCTATTTCATGATTTGATTATAACAGTTTATGGCAAGAAAAGTACAATTTAGGATTTCAGGTGCAAGAAGGCTGAAACAACAAAGAAGAGAAGCCAAACGCTATCAAAAGGTTCTCCAGGCAGAAAAATTGATACAAGATTTGGAAGAGCAACTGGCCTTTGATAGATATAATAGCTTAGTTCTTTCCTATCAAGTTAAATATGATCTAATCAATATTGAATGGATAATGAGAGATTTGGCTAGGGCTTCACAATTGGTTTTGCAGGTTCCTGATCGGGTTTAGTTTTCTTTTATTTTTTTTAATTTTTCTTGTTGTTTGTCTGCCTGTCACGCAATCGACCTGTTAGTGCTACGCAATTGATCAGATATCATCATGCATTATGTCTGTCAAAATTACGCATTCACTCTGTTAGAATTATGCATTCAATATATAAGTATCATGCAATTGCACAAGTAGAGTTACGCATTCGCTTCTGTCAAGTTTTGAGTTTTTGTTTTCTATTAGTTTGATTTTACTACTAATCTCCTATTTATAGCCTGTGGTGGATTTGCAAAAAGGATTAGATTAGTATTTTTGCATGCATCACCTCACACTTCATTTTTTGGTGCTTAAAACCAACAACAATTAAAATGGACATTCGTGGATAATCTCACACTTCGTTGTTGGTGCTTAAAATGAACATGGGCTAAAATTGACATGCATGTATCTCACACTTGGTCTTTTGGTGCTTAAAATCAACAAATGGCTAAAATTGACATGTATGCCTTCATATTTCGATTTGGTGTTTAAAATAGACATGCACATGCGTATCTAACACCTAAATTTGGGCTATAAAATGAACGTGAATCAGGCTGCATTAGATTAAATCATTTTTCTTTTTTTAAGGTAAAGAATTTTTATTGTGTCTGGGGTGGACCTACTGTTGCACTAACTTACTTTCCACCTGCCTTCGGGGTCTTGAGAGAAAGCAGGAAGGTGACAACGACATCCAAATTTTTATTTTATTCTACATAGTGAGGGGTATCTTTGACTAGGGATTTCATCACCCCACAGAGGTACTTCGAATTGGGATGCGTTGGGGATATCATCTCTCCCAGTGTACTCTCGAGCGAGTTTTTTGAGCCGCTATATAAATATATTGGTCAGGCGGCTAGAGTGTTGAGTGAATTCGATGTATGTGGGGGCCTTCCCTGCACCGATAAGCTCAACTAAAGTCTTAAGTGGCTTGCTCTGAGAATCCATCATTGGATCGAGAACCCTCGAAACCTAATACTACGAACCAATTTAGTTGCCAAGAATCCTACATTCAGTGATTTCAGCAGTGTAGATCATACCCCATAGATACCCTTCATGTACCTTACACTATGATACAAAAATCCCTCAGCTATAAGATCTTCGGATCTTCAAGGTAAGAGAGACTGGCATGCCTGAGAAGTGTGTGTCATGGAGTGGAGCCAGTACTGCCAGACTCTCTATCTGTTCATTTTGTTTCGGTATTTTATTGTAAGGGCCTCATTTGAATGGTTTCCACTATCCAGCCTAATATTGTATTCTGTGCTTTTTTATGTATCATTGTGCTAGACCAGTATTGAGTCAGCCCCTTGGGCTATTTCAGGCCCTATCCCACGTATCTCTGAATTTTCTGAGATTGTATGAAAATTAAGTCAGTCAGCTATACATACCTACTAGTAATTGTTCTCAGATTTGGAAAACTACAAAACTTTGTCCCACACATGAAGTTATAGAAAACAAAGTCCATTTTGAAACCAAAACTTAAAAGTCCTTACATACTTGTGACCCTAGGCAGTCTTTTGCATAGTCCCACTTACATCCTCATTATTGTCTTACGTCTTTTGCATAGTTCCACTTACGTCCTCATTATCATCCTACGTCTTTTTCATAGTCCCACTTATGTCCTCATTATCGTCCTATGTCTTTTGCATAGTCCCACTTACGTCCTCATTATTGTCCTAAGTCTTTTGCATTATCATCCATATTAGTTACATAGTCCTACATTATCATATACGTCATCATCTAGACCTCATATACATCTAATTCCATTGTCAGTTATAGATTCATAGCATGTGTCTTCATGGGTCTCCTAGGTGATGGTTTGCTCCCCTTCGAGCAACCTAATCTAGTTCCAAATGGTGGTCAACGAGAAATCATTAATGGTCTAGCTAACTTAGCCTGGGACTTAAGAAGAAGTGTACCTCAATATATATGAGTCATATACGAGATAAACATTGAGTTTAAGATTTCCCATAGAATTGATAGAGAGATCGAGGCTGAACAACTTAGTTAAGAAATGGAAAGACTTGCATTAGAGAAATCTAGAAATGCTCAACAGGTCTCACGTCAAAATCCTCAATAGAGAGTCTAGTATAGCCTTGCATACCTCATATTTACGTCTACAGTCTACTGTTAAGTCATCATCTTGCATAGAACCATCCTCATATAAGCAATTTTAGATGCCCGTCACAAGGTCACAAAAAGTGAAAGGAATAATGGACCCGAACAACACATGGTCTGTAAACCCTACTTGGAATATGGTCATGTCAACACTCAGGTACACATACAATGTCCACCCTAAATGAATTACAACAACATTTGACAAAGGAATAAATTGAGTCCACTCAACAAGACCCACATGTACTCATGATCCTAGATGCATTTATACATAGCGATAGGGACAAGTATCTTTCATTGTTAATACAAAATGGGGCAAAACTACTTGAGGATTTTGATGTCACAAAGATTTTACCACTGGGAAAAACTTTAGGTCAAGACAACTGTCAAACAACACCCTTGACACAAATACAAGCAACGACCTCCAGTCTTCCTCAAAACGTACCTATCCAAACAAATGTCAATGCAAATGCAAACTTTCAAACAAGTGTGTCATCCTCAGCGATCAATGCTAGTATACCATCACAAAGCATACCAATAATATCAAGTGTCTCAGCACCTATTCAAACACAAGCAACAAGTGCAACCCAACCTCCAGTTTCCTATTCTATGGGATCCACATATAGTCATCAAAATGCAAATCTAGGTCTTGCCAATACCACAAGTACAACTCAACCAAACATGGGTTTGCATATCACCTATTTCACAGTACCTAGTGGAATGCACAACACGCAAAGTTATAATCTTGGTACCTTCCAACAACCGCCTAGCTATGCAACCACGAATCCTTTTGTGGGACATACACAAACACAAGGTCTACCTTTAACACAAACAAATATTTTGACACAACAAATACAGAATTTGCAACAACAAATGACAACCATGCAAACTAGTAATGACAAGAAAAGCTACACAATGCATGATCTACGTCCCTATCCATTCGATCACACATTATACATGCCACCTTTCCCACAACATTTTGAAACGCCCAAATTTGATAGATATCGAGGGAAGGGTGATCCTAGAGATCATATCAGAGAATTTTTTATGATATGTATAGAAGTTGCCTCAAAAGATACTTATTTAATGAGACTATTTCCTAAAATTCTGGGAGGTCCGGCTTTAGAGCGGTTTTCACATTTACCACCAACCATCACATCATGGGGAGAATTAGCTAAACAATTTATTGCAAACTTCTCACATAACATTGACACCCCCGTTACTTTGATGGACTTATGTGCCGCTAAACAATATGAGAATGAAACATTTGTATCCTGCATACAATGATGGAGGGCTCTCTATAGGAGGTGCAAGATAGTTATCCTAGAAATAGAGCAAGTGGATATGTTCACAGAAAACTTAATTCCTAAGATTAAATATCTGATACAAATGCAATGTTTAACCACATTCAAACAAATCACAGAAAAGGCTCTCAAATATGAGAAGGGGCTAGTAGAACAAGGTCTTATTAAGTATGGCAACACCAACAACAATGACAAATCTAAGTTTTGGTCAAAAAACAAAAATGTGACCAATGATGGTATTGTAGACGCCAGAACGATAAACAAAACTCAACCCGTTTTATCTTTGGGAACGAGCCAGTCATCTAATCCACATATAGGGAATAACAAAACCTCAGCAAATGTAAATACTACACAAAACATGAACACAAGATACCCCAGGGTAAATGCTCCAAGAAGAAATTACACACCTCTAGGAGAACCTATTGAATCAGCGCTCAAAAAGGTAATATAGACAAACATGATTACTATACCTGAAGTAAGAGTGTATGAACCAGGTCCTTTTAAACCCACATGGTGGAATGATAATGATTTCTATGATTATCATCATACTAAAGGTCACAAAACAACAAGTTGCTACAAATTGAAAAACTTGGTCCAAGATATGATAGACCAAGGGGACATCACAATTGATACCGATAAAACCTCAGCAAACACAAATCATACGATTTTTAAGGATCCTTTTGTTAAGCATGAAAAAGGGAAAGCTACCACATCAGGTACCCAAGACAATACAACTAACTACACAAAGGTCTCATACAACTACACTATTCACGCCATTAGCTCAGGAGATATAGCAAACAATGATTCACAAGAAACACTTGATCAAGATGACCAATATCAAGACACTCATAGAGATGATAACCAAATTTGCATGATATCAGAGGCACCAAAGTATGATGATGAGAGAAATCTTTGTCTTAGAGATGGGGGGCATGATCAACCATCTCACTCAGGTTGGTTTGAAGATGAACTCATAGAACATATTATGGATGTCAAACATACACATAAAGACTATGAAGAGGGATTTAACATAAATCTCGATAAAAAAGCCTATGATATAGACAAATCTTGTAAGTCAAATGATATAGTCACTACAATCACCATAACTCCCAGAGACAGAGATTGTGAAGTAGTTACTCGCAGATCAAAGGTAACTTTACAAGGAATACCACAAAATCATCCACCACCAGTAGGGACTTACAATGTTGTTGAGCAACTTAAGAAAACTCCATCACAGATATCATTATTCGAACTATTGCGTATTTCACCCACTCATAGAACTAAACTGGACAAAGCACTTCAAGATTCGGTAATGGACATAGATATAGATGAAAATGCCTTCCAGTCTATGGTAGGAAATCTGACACAAGGCACACGTATTTCATTCACAGAACAAGATATTCCAAGTGATAAACTGCTTCATAACGACCCACTACATCTAGAAGCTTACATTCATAAGAGAAGAATCAGAAGAGTACTCATAGATGGGGGAGCTAGTCTCAACATTTGTACTTTAAAGTTGGTCAAAGCACTAGGATATTCTGAGCTTCACATTGATTCTTCCAAGAGGATAAATATCAAGGCTTACGATGATGAAGAACATCCATCAAAAGGCATTGTAACATTACCCGTACAAGTAGGACCTATAACGACAGAGGTCACTTTTCAAGTCTTGGAGAGAGAACTAGGATATAACATGTTATTGGGCCGCCCATGGATCCACACTATGCAAGCAGTACCATCCACATTTCATCAGTGTGTCAAATTCCCATACAATGGTATTGAAATCACTATAAAGGGTGATCCAAATCCATTCCAACATTGCAATTACCTGAAAGACAGCGTGGATAATCAGCTACCTATCAATCAAGCCGCACCTCTCACTACACAACTAGAAACATTAAAGATCACATAAACAAAAAAAGGATATGCCTACAACATCCTCCTTACAAATAAAAGATATGGGTTGTAGAGAGTATTCTATTGCAAATACTTTAAGTGGGAGACAGTTGTCTTTTTCTCCTAAGTCCTTTGGGAAACCTCACAATACAGTACAAAAACAAGACAAAGGAAAAGAAATTGTCAGATATATAGACTCATGCTCTTTCATTAGATGGGGTGACTTACAAGAAGAATCCTTGAACGAAGATGTTAACCATTGGATATATAGAGAAGAAGATCATATGACAATACCCAGAATATACACGGATCAGTATGGCAATGGATTCCAAATTCTCCAAAGACATGGATATGATGGTACCACAGGCTTAGGGTTACAAAAACAAGGAAGGCAAGAACCCATTGTTCCTAATGATAATCCAAGGAATCAAGGATTGGGATATAAGCATGTACAACATATCACCGAAGTAAGATAGCGTACCCTTGATATACTAAATCGACCAAGCAAACCGTTAGACTACATACCACAAAGGGATTTGTCCACACATGCACTTCCATCTTCATCTCAAACAAGTAATCAGGTACCCACTGTATATGGTGAAAATGGATAACAATAATAACAATATTGAAAGGCTAAATGAATTCAACCACCAAACCCTAGCCTAACAATGAACAAAGATCCACCATAACATATGAAGATAACCTAAGACAATGCAAAATAACTCAAAATCACAAAGATTATACCATCATATGTCCAATAGGGTTTTGATCTCCATTCTTCCTATCTCCATTGATCTTGCCTGATATATTTGCTCTCAGATTTTTATATGCACAAGAGCTCAACAAAGAATGGAATGTGGTTGTAAGTGGAATTGTAGTGTAGCCAAGTTGCATGAAAGATCATTAGCATGTGTCATTAGGGTTTGACAATGAAGAAAGCATCTCCTTAAATAGAAGACACAATATGAAATGGAGGGATAAGATTGAGAGGTGTAAAAAGAGAGGTCGGCTAGGATTAGAGGGTAGGTAAAAGAAATACCAAAATAATGAAAGAGGTATGTAGTGTATGAATTAAGAGATGAATGACGTGTCATGTGTAGAAAAAGATAATGAATTAATTAAATAAATAAAGATTTATTTAATTAATAGAAGAAGTAGGACAATTAAATAAATAAAAGTATTTATTTAATTTAGGAAAGGGATAATTTAAATAAATAAATGTATTTATTTAAATGAGAAATAAGGCTAGAAGAGGATAAATGAATTAATTAAATAAATAAAAATTTATTTAATTAATAGAAGAATTAGGCTTAGATAATTAAATAAATAAAATATTTATTTAATTAGACTGGACAATTTTAGGTGTCTACATTTTGCCCCTCTTTGAGACAATGCGGCTTGTCGCGTTGTTTCAAAGAAGATAAGATGAACTAATACAGAGTTGCCCCAGAATGGGAATGATATGCCCCCTCGAGAGATTGGATGAAAATGTCTGAAGAGATTGCAGACAATCTCTCGATAAGAAAGACAAGATAGAATGGATTGACCGGATAAAGTGACAAAGTCACGGGATAAAGAGTACTGACCTGGGAAATGAAGACGAGGGTTAGGATAGGCTATAAGATAGACCACGGGCAAAAGACATCCTCATTGTCATCCACACCCTTAGAAGATCACAGTGCAAAGCGAAAAAAGAGCAGCAGCAGTCAGCAGCGATGGCTTTCATTCATAGATTTGATCGCGTTCGCCGATTCCAGCGACCAGCAGATGCAGGAGAGCCGGTAAGTACCCGAAAACCCCCTCGTACTTTCACGCATTTCAAGCTTTGTCATTAATGCATGCTAAGTAGCAATAAATGCGCTAGGAATAGGGTAGTTGAAATATGCAAAAACGCGGAACCGCGTCTGTGTCAATGCCAGGCGTGTCTGTGTCGGACAGGCGCATCTGTGTCGGGTCCAGGCGCGTCTATGCCTGGAACCGCGTTTGTGCTAAATGCGGACGCGTTTGTGAAATGTAGAAGCGTCTGTGCCCTGTAGGGCCGTTTATGTCATGTAGGGACGTCTGTGTTCCCTGGTTGCATTTGTGAATGGTATAGGCACATTTGTGTTCAGAAAGTGCGTCTGTGTTGCAGAAGCGCGTTTGTGCAGTCTATAAGCGCGTTTAGGAGTTTAAAGCGCGTTTGTGTGTCAAAATGCATAGTTTGAGTCTTCTAGGTCAAATCGGCAGTTCTGTGATGAACATACGCTGTCGATTGGATAAGCTGTTGAGAGGATACACTCAAGCAGGTCCTCTAGGAAGATTAGGATAGATCAAGGCACTTTGTGATGAACAGGGAGCACCAAGATAGGCAGCACTTTGTGATGAACAGGGAGTGCGAATGTGAGTAACACTTTGTGATGAACAGGGAATGTCACACACGTAGTACTTTGTGATGAATAGGGAGCACTACTAGGATAGATAGCAACACTTTGTGATGAACAGTGAGTGTCACTAGGATAGGTAAGCGTATGCATTTAGGTAGCAAGTAGCATTTTGTGATAAACAGTGAATGCCACGATAACTGACATGATTGATTGGTTGACTGCAGGAGTATCTGCCTATGTTGGAGTCACGGGAGAGATTCCCATCGACTCAGAGGTTGCGACCAGAGTTGTCGATTCAGGACATGATTTCTATTGAGGAGATGGGTCTCACACATGTGCTATATGTGCCCGAGTTTCGGGAAAACATGGGTTTGCTGACTGCACTGGCTGAGAGATGGCACTCAGAGACTTGCACGTTTCACTTGCATATGGGTGAGATGACAGTGACGCTTGAGGATGTCTATAGGATTCTGCATATTCTGATCGATGGAGAGTTGATCCCATATGATCGAGATGGTGACAGGGAGGCACTGAGACGGGTATTCCAGGATCCCGGGTTGGAGATGCGAGCAGGTCACGTGGCATGGGATACCATGACCGCTACAGGTTTAGCTTTACCAGCTGTTATCGGAGGAGTCATCAGTGGGTACTTGTGTCCGGACAGAGCTACACGAGGATTGGCAGTTGGCTGGGGAGGGGCATTGGAGACACTGGTGACTGAGCACACCAGATATGCATGGGGGCCATGTGTCCTGGCCCATTTGTACTATGAGCTGCATCAGTTTGTGTACCACGGATCAGTGGGCTTGGGCTGCGGAGTGACTCTCCTACAGGTGTGGGCATATGAGCACCTGCCGATCACATGACCTATCCACTTCAGAGGCAGAGGGCATGGACGGAGCTTTGTGCATTTATACGATATGATTACATCACAGCCTCGGATTGGTCGATTGGAGCATTGGAGACGCGTCATAGATGACATTAATATGGTTATCTGGAGGCCGTACCTGGGGTGCGAGGAGTGGGATGACAACGCATTGGAGCTACCCTATGCATTCAGGAGCAGGTATCTGATTGGGCGGACGCCCTATATTCTGGAGAGGCAGCTTGTTGACAGGGTATGCAGACAGTTCGGCAGGATTCAGCGGTTGCCACGAGGCTCGGGCATGTATGCCCGTATAGTCAGAGATCAGGTACAGTTCGGGCCGCTGTTATCATATGATCAGGCCGTGACACAGCTGGTAGAGATAATGCCATTACCATGGGACATGTGGCCGGAGGTAGAGGATGCAGGGAGTACTCTGCATATTGGGCAGAGCATCCCTTTCCGAGATTGACAGATCTGGGAGAGCTGTTGGAGGGAGAGGCTGGAGGGGATGATGATGATGATGGTGGAGGAGATGGAGGCAGGGGTCGATGGAGGCGGAGGGGAGTGGTGGGAGAGAGGCGAGTAGCACCTTGGAGGGAGGGAGGACAGGAGAGAGCAGCTCAGGTGGTGAGGGGTCGAGGTGGATTGCCCCTACATGTACCAGCAGCACAGGGTCCTAGAGCACAGGGACCTAGACAGGTGCAGGGACAGGGACAGGCACAGGGACAGGTACCTATTCAGGCACCTAGACAGGTGCAGGCGGAGGCACAGGTACAGGCACCTGCAGAGGAGGAGCCACAGGCAGAGGCTGAGGGTGGAGATCCTGAGGAGGATGAGCTGCTAGAGCTGAGAGAGATCTGCCAGGGCCAGGCAGACGAGATTGCTGATTTGGTGCGGGAGAGGGATCGCCTCAGGATCAGGCTCAGGGACACAGAGCGGGAGAGAGACCAGGCCATTCAGAGATATACTGAGGCCGAGACAGCTCTGAGGGCAGGGAGGCGGGCAGCAGAGGATGCAGGGGCAGGCTACGCCTATGTGCTGCGAGCCGGAGAGGAGATCGCCTACTGGAGGGATCTGTACTATGGTGTCGTGCCAGCGGATCAGCGGGCGAGGAGCTTCCATAGATCATCGCGCATAGAGACGGCTACGGGAGGGAGTCGTAGGAGGCAGGCATCCAGCGGTGGGGTCATGGGTCCTCCACCACCACCAGACAGGCAGGGGGATCCTGGAGCAGGACCATCTAGAGCTCAGACTCCGTCGAGGCTAGGCGGCTCCGAGGGAGGGAGTTCATCATAGCCATAGAGAGCTCCCCTTTGTATCAGTATATGTACCATTTTTGTATTGTAGACACTTGCGGGTGATTTTGTAGCCATATGATTCTTTTGACATCATTGTATCATGACATTTTTGATTATATATGAGAGATGATCCATTTTTGCGGCAGCTATATGCATGTGTACCTTATGTGATGAGATGTTCTTATGTGATGCTTATGATATGAATGCTTATATGATGCAATGCAATATATTTTTGTTCTTTTATGTTGTATATGTGATGCATGATGCAAATGTGAATGTATGTAATGCAAATGAATATGATAATGCAAATGATTATTTACATAATGAAAATGTGAGATGTGCTAACATGTGTTGTATGCAGGATGTGATGCAATTGTGATATCTATATGTATGTATGAAATGCTTATATGTGGTGATGTAGGTGTAACTATATGAAATGCAAATGTTTTTGGTGTGTCATTATACTCAGTCATGTGATAGCGGGCTACGCGGACTTGAGAAGGACGATGGAAGTCAATCAAGAAAGGGGGATGGAAGACAGAAGATATGAAAGTGAAAGAGCTTCTTGTGCGTTATCATCATTGAGCTTATTATGGCAAGTAGGTTATGACAATCGAGGCATATGTTTGACCCAGAAAGTCATTGTACCTGTTTGCATGGAGATAAGACAGTCACAAACAAGGAATGCCCCAGTTCATACTAGACTCACAGTGTCCTCATATCCTTGGACAAGTCATAGCATTACTAAGAGACAATCCACAGACAGCAAATGCAAATAGGTGACGATACCCCATCCTCGCCTTTCTAGTCAAAGACATCCTGGAGATAGAATCTCTAGTCAAAGACATCCTGGAAAAGCTAAAAGACATGTCACCAAAAAGATAAAATCAAAAGAAAACCAAGACTCGACACCAACATCCACTGTAGTCCTCAAGTTTAGTGTCTCTTGTCACTTGTATAAGTCATGTTTGATTGTGGTCACAATGTTCACTTTCACAAAAAGGATAGATTAACACTGAACCATATGTTGTCTGAGTCTGTTGAAAGATTTGATTTTTTGTTGAAGCCCATTGTTGCTGCTGTGTCTCATCTAAAACTGACTGAATCCATGAAACTGATACTTTATTGCGGAGAAGATGAAACTTTATTGCGGATCTGTGATGCAAATGTTGCTTTATTGCGGATTGTGCGCGGATAGACTTGAAGGAAGCTAGAAGAAACTGTACTCCTCGAAACATGTGATGTTCTTAGTTCCACACCCATTACTAGACGTAGGATTTGCCTTAGCCACAGATAGGATCTGATTTATTATGGATGGAAAGGGAGTGAAAAGGGAGGGTTACGGATGGCTAACCAATCCTGGGTAGATCAATAACAAGCCATGATGGGAATGGGTAAGTTTATTATGAGTGAATAGGTTGTGAGTGTGTGCAAAGTGAAAGGATAAAAGTGAATCCTGAAAGAAGAGAGGAGCAAAATCTCTACGCATAGTGCTGGTGACCCAGTTTTCACCATGGTACTTGCCCAGGACGCCACCGAAGTGGTTTTCACCGTTGGACGAAATTATTTCTCTTTACTTTTTTTCGATTTTTCAATTTTTTTGTGTCACAAGGTGCCTGTTTGCCAGGTTTTCACCATGTGACGATTTTTTTATTTTATAATTTTTTTGTATTTTTGAATTTTTTTTGATTTTTTTGTGTTTTTGAATTAGGATATTCCGATGAGCTTATGTGTAGAACCTGCGAAGGTGCATGCTATTGATAGGATCCTCTAAGGGTTCACCTTCTGTAGTTGAGAGCTGATATGCCCCAGATCCATATACCGTTGTAATGATGTAAGGACCAAGCCAGTTTGGTTCGAACTTGCCCTTCTTATCTTTGTCTTGCTGATTCTTGGGGTTCTCTCTGAGTACTAAGTCACCTACCCCAAATGTGCGAGGCTTAACTTTGTGATTGTAACTGTGACTCATTCGTTGTTGGTAAGCCTTGAGATGATTAAAAGCAGTGTGCCTTCATTCCTCCAGCAGTTCTAGTTCTTGTAAGCGAGAGACCCTGTAGTCTTCATCATTGATTATGTTTCTCAAGGAGACCCGTAAAGAAGGTAGCTCGACCTCAATAGGCAAGATGGCTTCAGAGCCGTAGACAAGTGAGTAGGGTGTAGCTCCTGTAGGTGTGCGGACACTTGTGCGGTAGGCCCAAAGTGCAGGATTGAGTTGGATATGCCAGTTACGGCCAGCGTCGTCGACTGTCTTTTTAAGGATTTTGAGAATTGTTTTATTAGACGCCTCAGCTTGGCCATTACCTTGGGGGTAATATGGTGTGGAGAAACAATGGGAGATATGGAAGCGCTCACAGAGTTCACGAACATCCTGATTTTTGAAGGGACGCCCGTTATCAGTAATAATGGAAGTAGAAATCCTGTATCGGCAAATGATGTAGTTCAGGATGAAGGTAGCGATTTGTTTCCCAGTAACTTGTGTGAGAGGCACGACTTCAATCCACTTTGTAAAATACTCTGTGGCTGTGATAATGAATTTATGTCCATTGGAAGAAGGAGGGTGAATCTTGCCTATGAGATCGAGTCCCCACTGACAAAAGGGCCAAGGAGACGCAAGTGGTTGTAGTTCCTGTGCTGGTGCATGTATGAGGTCTCCATGAATTTGACACTGCTTACACTTCTTGACAAACTGATATGCATCTTTTTCCATAGTAGGCCAGTAGTATCCAGTCCTGATGAGTTTCTTGGCCAAGGTAGGACCACTAGTATGCGGACCACATATCCCTTCATGCACTTCTCGTAACGCAATTTGAGCTTCGTCATTCTCTAAACATCTAAGAAGGGTGCCATCTAGACCTCGTCGGTATAGGATATCTGCTAAAATGACGTATCGAGAGGATTGGCGAATGAAAGTGCGGCGTTGATTGTTTGATAGATCGGGAGGTAAGATATTGTCGCAAAGGTATGTGAATATGGGACCATATAACTGGGATTCAGGACCAACAACGCATATCATTTCCATAGGAGTGATCTCATATGACGGAATCAGCAGGTTGTCTACCAGGAATTCATAGCAGATCTCATTTTGCGGTAGATCAATGAGCGAAGCAATTGTAGCCATGGCATCAGCAGCGCGATTCTGTTCTCTTGGTATCTGCTCAAACTCTATCTTTGCAAAGTGCTGTTTCAGATCATCTACCAGTTGTTTGTAAGGCATTAGCTTTTCATCTTTTGTTTGATAATCATCAGTTGCTTGACAGATGACAAGTTGAGAATCCCCAAAAACACGAAGTTCTTGGATCTTCCATTGAACTGCAATTCTTAACCCAGTTGTTAATGTCTCATATTCCGCTATATTGTTAGTGCACGGAAATGATAAGCGGTATGACTTTGGTATAGAATCACCTTGGGGAGTTATAAAGAGTATACCCGCTCCTGCCCCGTGCTGTGTGTATGAGCCGTCAAAATATAATTGCCATGGCTTTGCAGGTGATATTGTTAGAATGGACTCATCTGGAAATTCTGACTGTAGAGGAGCATCATCTATCATGGGAGCATCTTCCAATTGGTCTGCAATGGCTTGTCCTTTGATTGCTTTTCTGTCCATGTATTCAATGTCGAATTCACTCAAAATCATTACCCACTTGGCCAGTCGCCCAGTAAGTGTAGCTTTGTTGAGAAGATATTTTAGTGGATCAATTCTGGCAATCAACTTAGTCTTGTGAGTGAGCATATAATGTCATAATTTTTGTGAAGCAAAGACCACAGCGAGACATGCACGCTCGATTGGTGTGTAGTTTAACTCATATCCCACCAATGTGCGACTGATATAGTAGACTGCTTTTTCCTTGCCGTCAGGTATTTGTTGTGCTAGGAGTGCCCCCAGTGCTGTCGGAGTAGCTGATATGTAAAGTAGCAATGGTTGATCTGGAATTGGTGGCATCAAAACTGGCGGGTTCAAAAGATAATCTTTGAGCATCTTAAAATCTTGTTGACAGTTTTCATCCCATTTGAACTTGATGTTTTTGTGTAGCAGGTGCTGGAAAGGATTACACTTATCTGCAAGTTGTGCTATGAATCTTCGTATGGACTGGAGTCTCCCTTGTAAAGATCGAAGTTGACTGATATTCTTGGGTGGCGGCATGTCCAAGATAGCCTTGACTTTTGCTAGATCAGCTTCTATTCCTCTTTTAGACACAATGAATTCTAGGAGCTTCCCGGAGGTTACTCCAAAGACACATTTCTTTGGGTTTAATCTTACCTTGTATTTTTCCAGTCTATCAAAGACAACTGAAAGTATGTCCAAGTGTGTGTCTCTATCTATTGATTTTCCCAAAAGATCGTCAACATAATCTTCCACGGTTATGTGCATGAGATCATGAAAAATAGTGGTCATCGCTCTTTGATAAGTGGCGCCTGCATTTTTCAGCCCAAAGGGCATGACATTCCAACAGAAGGTTCCCCATGGACAAGTGAATGATGTTTTATGTTGATCTTCAGGTGCAATCCTGATTTGATTATATCCAGAAAATCCATCCATTAAAGATAACATTTCATGGCCTACTGTGAGATCAATGATCAAGTCAATGTTTGGTAATGGGAAATCGTCCTTTGGACAAGCCTTGTTGATATCTCTGAAGTCTGTACATATTCGGATGCTGCGATCCGGTTTGCTGACAGGTACTAAATTGGAAATCCATTCAGGATAATCAATTGGGCGTATGAATCCGACATCCAATAATTTCTCTAGCTCTGCCTGGACTAGCAATGCCACTTGTGGATGCATTTTCCTTAATTTCTACTTTACTGGTTTTGCCCCCGGTTTGACTGTTAAATGATGCATCACCAAATCCGGGTCTAGCCCAGGCATATCCGTGTAAGACCATGCGAAGTTGATTTGTCGTCCCTTAAGGAAGCTTATGAATTTTGCTCTCTCGGCCTCTGTCAATGATTGAGCCAAAAATATGTTGTGTGGAACCTCTGTTGTACCAATGTTTGTCTTTATAGTCTCCTCTACCAACATGGATGATTTTTCCTCGTATGATGCTGGGAGAATGTCGAGCCTTCCATCTTCGGGCGCCTCAGAGAGGTTTTCACCCTCAGATACGTCCTTTCTTTTTACTTTTTTGGAGTTAGATAGCGCCACAGTGTGGTTTTCGCCATAAGACCCTTGTTTTGTTTTTATTTTCACATTTTTGCGACTAGAAGGCCCGACACCTTTACCAAAGTATGCTATGTTGTTGAGCTCTATGGCATATCCTGCTTTGTGGTCTCTAGGGGGAAGATCATCTCGAATGCCAAGGTAGTCGATAATAGCTTCGTCATTTTGAAATGTATCAAATTGTGCTGGTCCTTCATGATCCCAGTCAATGAGTTGGGGGTGAACAAGGGGAAGGTCATTAGTGTTTTCAGAGTTTGCAGGACTAATAGTGAAGATGTGGTTATATTCAGGTATGTCAAGGAAATCGTCGAGGTCATCGATGGCACTCTCCTCATCCATTTCGATCATGAGCAAATCCAAATTGTCATCACTAGTAGAGCCTTCTGGGACAGGTGTCCTCATCCTATGTGATCTTGACCTAGGACCTTGAAACGAAGCTTGTGCGGGATCCTTATGGGTTGGTTCTTGACCAACTCTGAACTTTTTGTAAAATTCCTCCTCCTCTGTGGGTTCATCTGGCTCTCTGAATGTTTCAGTGAGCTCATAGTCACTGGAGGATTTGTCTGAACCCCATTCCCATTCGTTGGAATCTGTG